>NC_056737.1:626819040-626915177 GCF_019279795.1 Protopterus annectens
CAGCTGTCTGTGGACATCAAGCAGGTGCAGTTTGTACTCTCCTTTATTCTGGAAATTTAGAAAGAAAACTGGCAGATTGATGACCTGGTTAATATTAGACTCTGATGCCACTTTCAGAAGAAATGATGGATTAGTCTGCAGGGATACCCTGCTTTATGAAATGCCATATAAGCGGGCTTGACAGATAAGGCTTGAATCTCAAAAAACCCTCTTGGCTGAAGTAATTGCAACCAAGAAAGCTGTCTTCAATAACAGAAACTGCAAGTCAACCGTAACCGCTGGTTTGAAGGGGGAAAGCAGAGCCTGCAGCACCAGGGTGAGATCCCAAGGGGGTGTTGGATCCATAACTGGAGGCCTAAGTAGAAAGGTACCTTTTAAAAAGGCATTACAAAGCTTGGATGAAGCCAAAGAAGACTCATTCTCACCTATGTGAAAATTAGAAATCGCTGCCAATAGTACCTTTAATCCTAGAGAAGCTAGTGCCATGATTAAAAATGTCAGCCAAAATGGCCGGAACTGGCACAGTGAAAGGATCCAGGTCATGCTGAGAAGCCCAGATCAAGAAACGCTTCCATTTACTCGAGTAACCTTTCCTGGTGGAAGGTTTGTGAGCCATTACCAAAATCTTAACAGGAGAATACAGTCCAGAGGTCCTAACTATCAAGGGAACTGGAGCAGCCAAGTCATGAGCTTCAGGCTATGTCTGGGTGAGGGATCCCTGAGTGATGAGTAATCTGATCCGGAACTGGATCTAGCATCCAAGGTGGACATGCTGCATGAGACCACAGAGAGGGGAACCAAACTTGACAAAGCTAGAAAGGGGCAATGAGGATCCCCAAGGTCCCCAGCCATCAAGCTTTATGAATGAACTTTGATATCAGAGGTAGCAGAGGGTAAGCATATAGTAGACTGAAGGGCCAAGCATGGACTAGAGCTTCTTTGGGGTGCTCCCCCGGTTGGGGGTTCGGAGTGAAATACTCGTTGCATTTCACATTGGAAGGAGAGGCAAAGAGATCACAGCAATGCACTTTAGAAAGATCTGCTCTGCTATTGAAGGATTCCGAGACCACTCGTAAGACATCAGAATAGATCTGCTGAGCCTGTCTGCCAGTATGTTGGACCTCCCTGGAATGTGCGTTGCCACCAGAAAATGGCCGATCAACCATTCCCACAATCTTATGGCTTCATGAGAAAGAGGGTAGGATCTGGTCTCCCCTGTTTGCTGATGTACCAGACTGCTGACATATTGTCCATCTGAATGGAAATAGTCTGTTGAGGAAGATAGGCATGTAGAGCCAGAAGCATGAAGACAGGCATGTAGAGCCAGAAGCATCATCCTTATCTCTAGGACACTGATATGCAGATGGGTCTTCAGGGAAGACTATGTGCCTTGGACCATCCTTCCCATGCAATGTCCCCACCCAAGCAGGGAGGGCATCTGTGGTAACTGATTGTAGGGGAGGGAAGAACAAACGGATGACCCAGAAGGAGATACGGGGATTGAAGCCACCAAAAGAAGAGAGTCCTTGCAAACCCGAGACAGTCGAACCAGATGTGATAAGGGAAGGCCTAGTTAAGGACCACTGTACCACCAGAGTCCATTGAAGGACTCTCATATGAAGGCATGCAGTTGAGAGTGATCATGGCCACCATTGACCCCAATGCCCGAAGAACTGAATCCGCTGAGGGAAGTTTAGCTTGAAGGATGTCAGAAACATGACGTCGAAGGGATAGCAGCTTGTCCAGACGTAGAAGTACCTTGCCTTGGATAGTGTCTATATGAGTCCCAATGAAATTGAGAACCTACATTGGTGCCAGTTGGGATTTGTTGAGATTTATGGTTATGCCCAGGTAATGAGCAGTCTTGAGAAGAAGATCCCTGGCTTGACGCAGTCCCTCTGATACCCATAGATCTGTCAGATTTATGGATATGAGTCAAGGATTGGCAAGGGGCAGAACCAGAAAAAGACCCAGGTCCATCCTCAAATGTAATGACAAATTGTTAACCAGTACTTCGAGGGAGGAATCCTCCTACACCGAAAGTGAAAGTGTCCAGTTCCAAGAATCACCAATGCGAAAAAGGTCCAACTCTGCACACCCTTTAGAAGGGGAAAAAGGTGGCGGGGTGGCCGTAAACATAAACATGGGAAGCAGAACAGATTCGGTAGAGGGATTGATTTACAAAAATGTGCTAAATCTGTCTGATGTTATTTTGACTGACGAACAAGAGGAGTTACTAAATAAAGGTTTGGGATTTGTACCAAGTTTCTTTTGTGATGAATATAACATTGTGTCTGATGATATGAATTTTTGTCGTAATCTTAATCTTAAAATATTTTTTTCAGATCAAACTTCACAAATATCTCAAAGATCTAATGATTTTAAATTTCATAAATCTCATTTCCAACCCCCAATGAACAAACGTGTCCATTTTTCAACAATCAGTATTAAGGGATTTACACTTACCACATTTTGAATCGCGTATCATGGGTCAAAATATTACCACATCCGAAAAAATGGCTTTAGCAGAATTAAGAAATAATCACAATATAGCAATACTACCGGCTGACAAAGGAGGGGTGGTTGTGATTTTTGAACATGAGCTATTATCTCAAGGAAGGCTTGGAACAGTTATCGGATACTAAATGTTATATGCATATGCCAATAGATCCCACTACCAATTTCAAAAAAGAAATTGACACATTTTTGAGTTTGGCTGAGGAAGAAGGCATTATTACTCAAAACACGGTTAAACACTTAACTGTGATAGACCCTCAAAAACAAATTCTGTACCCGCTTCCCAAAATTCCTAAGTCTATTTCTAAACCACCTGGCAGACCAATTGTGTCAGGTATAGGTTCTCTTACGGAACAGCTTTTTATGTTTTTGACACAACATCTTAAACCATTATTGAAAGTGGTCAGGGCCAGAATACAGGACAGCACTCAATTTTTACAAATCATACAAGATACTCAACTTGAACCACATTGGCTTATGTGTATGTTGGATGTAAAATCATTATATACCAGCATACCCCATTGGGCAGGGTTACAGGCTCTACAATATTGGTTAGAATATACCAACCAGGTCTCAATACATTGATCATTTGCATGGCTGAACATGTGCTCAATAAAAATGTTTTCTACTTCCAAGGAGAATGCTATTGGCAACTTCAAGGTACTGCTATGGGGGCATCTTTTGCCCCCATATACACCGATCTATTTATGGCATACTTTGAAGAATGTTTGATATATAATCCACTCCATAACCTATATATGGTGGAAATCGATATATGGCGTAGATACCTAGATGATTGTTGGATGGTGTGGCGTGCTGATCCTATATATTTGAAGGAATTTGTGGAATATCTCAATGGTAATATTTGGGGTATACAATTTACCATAACATACAACTCCAACACCATTGACTTCTTGGATTTAACAGTCTATAGGAATAATGATCATACATTTGAGTACTAAAACCTATAGGAAATACCCACAATACAACACTCTACTTCATGCATCCAGTATGCATCCGCGCCACACCATCCACAATATACCTAAATCCCAATTTCTTAGGATTAAATGTATCGGTTCTTCCAAGAGGGATTTTGAGGAAGCCAAACTGGATCTCCAAAACAGATTTTTGGAAAGGGGATATCACCAATTTGATATTATGTCAGCCAGCATTTGGTCAGATAAGCAGGACAGAAATACCTTACTTGAATATAAGAAATTCCAATCGACAGAACAGGAATCTTTATTAGGGTTTGTCACCACATATGGTAGAAACCATAATATTATTAGAAGCATTCTTGATGCCAGTTGGAACATACTACTAACTAATGATCATCTTCGAAATCTTCTGGGCCCAAAATGCCAGTTTTCTTACAAACGAGGCAAAACCCTAGGAGCCTTGTTCTCACATTATAAACACAAAGAAAGTGGGGGCGCTATCTACAAACAGATGACCATCTCTGGAGACCAACTTTTGGGCACTTTTCCATGTGGTCATTGTGCATCTTGTAATCAACTAAGTAAATTAAGTAGAGTCTATGACCTTAGAGTTTTTGGCAATTGCAGTAGCAGTTGGGTCATATATTTGGCAACATGCCAATTCTCAGCATTTTATGTTGGGCAAACATCACACTCAGTTAGGATGGGGAAACCTAGAAGTAACATCAGGAACAAGAATGAGACAAATGCTCTGTATCGACACATAATGCCAAATTTATGTTCATGATTATAGATAAAATCACTGGAGACGGGAGTAACCAACAGGGGTGGCATAGTATTTTGAACCACAAAGAGAAATACTAGATTATTCACCTTGGGGCTCTCTTTCCCCCTGGCCTTAATGACCCTTTGTAATTTAGATTGATTGTAAATACTGGAATTAGCCTATAGAGTGGGGATCATATTGGTTTATGAACTATGAATCCTAAGATATTGATAGCTGATGCTATGCACTTTTATATTATTACAGGCTACATTGTCCGGATATATATCACTTAATCCTCTTAGTTTATAACATATTATTGCCAGTATAGGTGTTTTTTGTCAAATGGGATCATATTACAAGTTAGTAGAATAATTGTGTGTTCAACTAGTGGAAGTTGGGAATAGTTCTTATATTCATACATATCACCTAGAAGATATATAGTACATCAAGATTAGGATACATATTTATCACGTTTATTATACTAATCAGGATTTTGTGTTACTCACAGCAGATTTGTGATCTATAAAGGATTATATCAGTTTATTTTTGTAGATTAATTTTATGTATTGTATTCCTGTTTTTGTGTATTACTTAATATTATATTATATGTATTTTTACGTTACTGGGGATTTTATGGTTTGTCACAACATATTTACAGTACAATATTCACAGGTTTATTTTGTATTTTTTTATTTTTTGTTACTACTTATGTATGTCATATATATTTATATCTTTGTTTTATGTACAAGTTATATGGTGATATACATTACTTTTGATGATGAGATTTATGCATATTTACCATATAGTAATAAGACTGAAACACCAGCCTTAGGGTTGGAGTATACCATTTTTCCTATTGGTTGATGGTATGTATAAATATTCATGAGTTTCTTTGTGGTTATGAAATGCTTTTTCACTGAGGAAGGCTGTAAAGCCAAAATCGGTTTTAACAGGATTACATGTATTTAGTGGCATTTCATGCCTGGATTATAGCTATTTTTCATTAAATAGTTTATAGCTGCACATGCTGGCCTCTTATGTTTTCTTTAGTATTGGTTTGGCCGGGCATACCATACAGGTGAGGCATGGGGTTTAATTGACACAGTCAATGCCTGGAGGGAGAGGAAAGGAGCCAATTGTCCAGGTATGGAAAGACCTAAAACCCCTGCAGCCACAGGTGAGCTGCCACTACTGCCATCACTTTGAACACCTGGGGGGTGGTGATGAGCCTAAAGGGCAGTGCTCTGAACTGAAAATGACTGGCTCCCAGCTGGAGGCACCTCCAAAAGTGCCTGTTCATCTTGATGTGATAGTACGTGTCTTGGAGGTCCACCGAGCACATCCCAGTTGTTTATATGCAGGAAGGGTAGAATTGACTGAAGGGTGACCATCTGGAATTTCATCTTGGCCACTAACACGTTCAGGGTTGAAAGATCCAGAATGGGTCTTAGTCCCCCATTTTCTTTGGCACTAAAAAGAACCTGATGCAGATTGGTCTGGGGGGACAGACTGGATGACTCATATTTTTTAAGCAACCTGGAAATTTCTACAGCTGCCTACTCCCGTTGTGTGGGTGGGACATCCAGGAGGTGTTTGGGAGGGACTGGGCTTTGAAAAAGGGAGATCGAGTATCCTCTGGATATTATCTGCAAAACTGAACAGTCATTGGTGATGGACTCCCAGGGTGTTGGGTTCAGAGATAATGTCCCCCAATTGCCTCCAGAGATGAGCAGTCAGGCAACCCTTCAGGGCTGCTGTGAGGGTCTGTCCAGGAAGGAATCCTGAGGTCCTAGGTTCCTTGGGCCCCCTTTGCCACGAGGGCGGCATCTGTCATATCCCCATCTGTTCCAAAAACACCTTAGGAAGGCAGCTGAAGGATCCAAGGAAACACCAAAATAGGAAAAAAACAATCCCAAATCCAAACATCACACTGTAAAACTGTTTTAATAAAATGGATGCTGAAAAAAAGTAAATACAAGTGCAAATCTTTCAAGCACACAGCTCTTTTTCTCAGTGTTCACAATACATTACTTTCTCACAGCTTATGTACTAAAAGAACACAGTACAGTTTAGTACAAATTAACCAGCTTAATTACTTAATTAATTCTCTAAAGGCTTTTTTTTTAAAAGAGCAGTATACCATATGTAACCAGATTTTTCTTTTAACACAGGTTTTATACTGCTTAACTGCATTCAAACCAAGGGGATTTCAAACCAAATCCCTATCTGCTTCTGAGGGAGGGCGAATCCAGAGCATCATGGGAAGATCTTTGAGATTTCTAGAACCACATCTTCATCACCCCACACTGATTCCTAGAGAAGGATCATTGTGGGGTGGAGAAGCGGATCCCGACGGCAGACACAGTCTTCCCATTCTTCTTGCTCTGGACTAAGGTGTCTCAAACAATCTTATCAAAAAGAGTGGAACCTTCATAGGGGGCATTCGTAAATGACGCCTTGAAGGGCTCCAAGAAAGCACAAAGCCAGAGTCTGGTGTGACGCCTGATGGCTTCCGTAGTGTGTGGTAGGAGCCTCATGGAAGTATTCGATATCTAGGTAAGGGTGGCCATACGGGAGAACACCTTTTTCTCTCTGGGGCAACCTCAGCGACCTATTTGACCAGATCCCACTGCAGTCTGATAACATGCCATCTAGTTCAGCACATGTAAGTCAAATATGGCTGAAGCGTAAGTCCGCTTCCCGAAGCAGTCCATAGTCTGACACTCCATGTCTGGAGGATGGACTGTAGAGCTCTTTCTTGGTGGCTGCTGCAACATTAATGGCATCAATCTGAGATCCCTTCAACTAGTGCTGTCTATCAGAGGGAGCGCTGAGTATTTTATCCGAGGGCTTGGGGATAGGCTAAACTGTATCCAGTTCCTTCCATGCCCTGGATGAAATTAAATCCACTAGGCGATCTGTTGGAGGGGACACAAAGGAGGTAGAGGGTCCTGTGCCAAATGCCTCCAGGAATACAGACTCATTCAGGTTGGGCTTTTGGGTAGACCACACTCTGTGCTGATGCAGGATTTCCATGATGTCTCCAAAGGAGACATCCTCTGGGGGGTGATTGTGGGGGAACCCTCCCCTTCCTCCAAGTCTGTATCTTCATTGAGGGACTCTGGTGGGGAGTCCCAAGTGTCTCCTCTTGCATGTGTGTTTCTGAGGGAGATCTTCAGGGGGAATTTCTCTGGAGGACTCTGAAACCTTGGGGAGTTCCCAGGGGGGAGCCTCCTGGGATGCAGTGGCAACAGGCTGTCCCTGAGGGGGCAGAATGGCTGAGTCCAGCCCAGAAAAAGAGGGAGCCAGGATGGGCTCTGAGGATGACAGCATCAAGGGTCTTGAAGGAGCCCAGAGGACCCTCTCCACCACATTGAAAGCAGAAGGCAAATGAATCCCTATAGTAAGAATGACCAGGACCGGATCCGCCACCCCCTGTGCTGAGGGGGGAACTGGAGCCGAAACTCAGATAGGAAGGGCCGACTCTGAAAACCTTGAAGTCTATGCCATCCCCTTGGATCAGACACTGAGGCTACGGCTAAGAGAGTCGGACTGCTACGAAAATATCGGAGCCAAACAACTTAGGGCAATGGTCAGCATCAAGGTACCTGGAACTACCGGCACCGACCCCTTGACATCAGGAAACGTGTGACCCAATGACTCCGAAACCGGACTTCAGATCAGAGAAGGAACAATGGGAAGGAAAATGGACTACATGCTCCCAGAGCCAGAGGGGGAGGGAGCAGGCAAGACTCCCAACTGAATCTGGGTCCGGATAAACATCTGCATCGTCCTATCCACTTCGCTTCAGAAAGGCTCCAAGATGACCGGATGGAAAGCCACTGACCTGGGCCTGGAGTGGCGCCGAGGAGAGGCAGAGAGAGCTGACAGTCCACATAGTCTGCAGCTTCGGTGAGAAGTGGGGGGACCGGAGTCGAGGAGAGACTCTGGTCGGATCCAGCTGAGACTTGGCTGGTGGCTGGACCGAAGAAGAGTGGTCAGGGGACCTTTTTCCTCGGCCGGTCCCATTCCTTTGAATGGGTCTTTTCCCCATCCTTGGACGACTTGATGGGAAGTGGAGTCCCACAAGCCGATGGAGAGGAAGAAGAAGCCTCTGAAAGGATCAGCTTATTCCTCCTGTGTCAATCAGGGTGCAGGGATTGAAGCCCACACAGATCAAGCAGGAGGAATCCAGGTGAGTAACACCCAGGCAAACAGGCAAACAATGCACAGAGTGTGGCCATAAGAAGAAGGGAGCTTATGGCAACACTCGGCTCATTTCCTGAAGCCTGGCTTGGGAGGTTTGGCCATAGCCAAAAGAACCCACACACAAACTACACTCACTCACACAAGATAGTAGAAGGGGGAAGGGAATGAAAAAGAGAGAGGATTTTTTTTTTTTTTTTTTTTTTTGGTAATCCACGCAAAGCGCACAGGGATAGGGTAGGGTAAAACAGAGAAGAGATGCAAAGACACCTGTAAGGAGAAGAAAAGGAATAGAAAATGATCTAAAAGTTAACTGCTTACTTGAACAAGGACCTGAACCATGCTGCTCTCTGACGAGCGGCAACAAGATCTGAGGGGAGGATGGAGACTGGGGCATCATGGGTAGGGGTGAAGCTTGGAGTTTGGATCCAGTGCTGGAGTATGGAGCCGAGTCAGATCTGTACCGGATCCGTGGTCCCGCAGGTTGAAGACCCAATGAAAACAACAACTTCAGATCATTGTTTTCCTAGAAAGAACAACAGCGTACTCTGGATTCTACTCAGCCAGTCTTAGAAATGTTAACACAAACTAACGAAATGGTAAATTTAATGTTTTATTTCATTGCAGATGCTCTGCAGTGAAAAGCTTATACATTTCAAGTGTTCAAAATCTATGCTATTAAATCTAATATTTTGTTGTACTAAGATTTATAGTTTATACATGTTCTTACATTAGTATAACAATGGGCTGAGGTGTTTTCAATAGTTAATTCTAGCAAGTACATTATATTTCATAGTTCTGTAAAATAAATTTAATTATTATCCAGTCCAGGCTGATCCTGAACCCTGCCAAGTAATTGTTGTGCTTGTGTGTGGTTATATAAAAGTTTTTCAACTGTTAAGATGTATATGCTGCTCTCTTTTTGGAATTTGGTGTTAATGATTTATGGTGTTTAGCCTTTTTATTCCAAGTTATTAAGTTCCTGTACACCTCAACAGGAAAAGAGTACTCAGCATCTCTGCTTATATGTAGCAGGGATCAGTGAATCCTCCCCAGCCTGATAGCCAGCAGAGCTCCCTTACTACCTGTTTACGCCAAGAGAGTGATAGTGGCTTGCATTAACATCTCTATACAACCTGACTATGATTAGTCACCAACCTAACTTCTGCTGCTTCCTGTCAGCAGTTAGATTTCCTTCCAACCTCATCTCATATTCTGCCCATGGTCTTTATCCTTGCCTAGGCCACTTTGCAATTTTTGTGGCATTCAGAACTATTCTCTACTTGTTACCATTTCTGATGATTATCTGAGTACCCCAACTTTCCCTTTACCCAGTGTACCAGTGATCATTATCCATTGTGTGAGTTGGTTCCCATTTGGATAATAGTTCCCATCGTCTCTCTTAATCTTGCCAGTGGTCAATATCCACCCTCCTAGTGACATGGCTGTGGTCAAAGCCTGCAACACCTCCCTGTAGGAGGACAGCACTTGACTTCTTCAGCTACAAGTGGGTTAGTGATTGGATCCCCTAACCCCTAAACTAATCTGGCCCATCTGGATACTGGCTATGTTAGGCCCATTTAGTTACTGTTTAATTACGAGTGTAATGATTCTGTTAAGCAACAGCTCATAACAGTGTTGTGGTCAGGGCCTCTTATACATTTCATCCCTTATGTAGCTCATCCTGTCAATGCAGTGGTGGCCCCAGCCGTTCACAAATGTGGTTTGCTGTCTTTTAAAAAGAAAATAATAACCGATTTCTATTGTATAACGAAAGTAAGAAATATAAACAAAAACGTGACTGGAAAAGCCTGAGGACAAGCAGAATATTTCCCCGAGTGCAAACTACATCTATATTCTGAGTAGTTCAAGCTTTTGGCAGAACATATAGGAATGACCAAAGATATTGCCAGGCCAGTGATGCAGGTTAATCTTGAAATACATAATTTATTTTATAGTAGCTGTAAAATGCATTGCCTGCTTACACAGTAGTTCTCTATTCACATTATCTTCCTACTGTGAACTTATTTAACCGGTATTTATTTTATCCTACCTAGAAATATATTCCGTTTCATTGAGCTTGAAAATCAGGATGACATCATGAGATAAAGGCTTCAAGACTCTGAAGGAGAACAAAAAAAAAAAAGAAATTGTTTTTCCTGTCAGCAGTGAGATTAAGCACCATATTGGGAGCTGTATGTTCCATATACTGGCCTAAAGTGCCATGTAGTTGAAGACCAGAGTCCTAAACAAAGAATAAAAATATGTTTACTGTTTATCAAGAGTTCCAGGTATTTCAAACTGTACAACAAGTTTCTTTTCCCAAGTTTAAAATTCTCAGCATTGGTTTGAAATCAGGTCAGTGTCTGTCTAATTAGTGAACAAAAAAGGACGACAGTTCAATAAAAATCACATGTAATTAAAGTATTATTTGTCTTCTCAGCTAAGATGAGCTGGCTTTGCAACTAACTGATGTGTCCCAGACAGATGGCTGTACCATCTGTCTACGTTTTTATAAACTACAGCCCTCTGCAGGAAATGTGGTTTAAAGCACAAGGGCAAACTAGTGTACAGTATCAGTTTCCCCAGAAATAAGAAAAAAAATTCTTAAAAGATATTATATGAGTATATCACCATATGATGCTTCGTTAAGTTTATTTTTAAATGTTGCAGATGTATGCAGTTAATCTGTCCTAGAAATATATTCTATTATCCATGCAGAGAGGCCATGCTATTTTGCTGTAGACAGTTTATTAAAATTGCAGTTCAGGAAATTGTACACTGGGTGAAACCAGTAATCATTATCATACACTATTAATACTACAGTTTAGTCCAAATAGAGTGATATTATCTGGTATCGAAGCACAAAATGTGCTGAGCCATGGAAATACTCAAGTAATGGTTGAGGGCATGGCAGCTGGAACAACTATGCAATCTGAATACAAGGCACAAATTTAAGGAATGACGTACAGTGGCTGCATGTGTAGAATATGAGATTTTCTATGACCGTTGAAAAGTCAGAGAGGACTAAACTAGAACTCATTTTTATATATGTAGTAACACGTTACTTAGTGTGCATTTGCATAGATTACAACATCTCCCAGGTAGTGAAAGGATGCTGCAGACTGATTTTTGTTTAACCGGCTCGGCCCACTAGGCACAAGTTCCTCTTTAGGGTTAACTAGAAGCATTGGCCTTGTTAAGTGACTCACTTAGTCGCATAGTTGCACGTGGAGAAAAAAAACAATCCGATCTAGAATTTCAAAACTGAGCCCATTAACACACAACCTTAAATCTTTCTGTCTGTATACATCACAGACACACAGACACACAGACACACAGACACACAATTAGATGAATGAAGGATTTGATGATTTGGAACACAATAAAGATAGATTTGCAGAGTGTTGTTTTGCCTTTTCTTTGCTAGAATTATCTGTTTTATAGAGTGAATATATTAATATGGAGTGTGAGAGTATGTCTCCCACATAGTGGGTGCAGATGGCTGTCACTCTTGCTTAAAGTAAAGATTTCAGTGTTTTATAATTTTCATTTTATGGCCAAATGTGTTGCTGTTTGATCGACTTTCATTTAGTTTTGTTCACCAAAGTATAGAATTATACTGCAGTGCATTCTGGTAAGACACTATATGTGGGTGTTAAGTGTAACTGCTGATGTGCGATAGGTTATAGATATATAGGAGGTTATTAGGCTAGCGACCTTTACAAGCCTAGCCATGTTATTCTCAAGTATCCCTATTTCTTATTTTTTGGGTAGTTAATGAATTTATGAACAGAGCAGGTCTTTGATCAACACCAGCTACCCCTGTCTATGAGGGACAAGGGTGCCACTCTAGGGGCAAATTTGCGATCTCCCATCCAGTTCTTTAGGTTGCATTTGAATAGGGTCAGTGAGGAGCTCTGTATTATGTGAATAGGGAGTCTATTCCAGAGAAGTGGTAGTCTCTGGCAAACATATCCGTTGCTCCAGCATGATCTGTTAATGTCACATGCTAGGTTGAGATCTCTAGAGCGAGTAACTCTTGAGCCGTTTGACTTGCGGATGTGTGCATTAGGGCAGGGTTGGAGATTGCCCTGTAGCCCAGGCAAAAGTTCGCTCTCAGCAGCCTATAAGATAAGAGTAAAATGAAAGGGCTTTGAGCCTGTCCACGTGTCATGGTTTGGAGTCCCTTTTATTTTCTTGGTGAGAAACCTCTGACGTTTCTCGGGCTGCTGCCGGTGTCTGGTGAGATATGTGCAAAAGGGTGCATTATACTCTATTAGTGGTCTGAGTATCGAGTACAATGGAGTTTATAACATCCCTTAACCTGGATGCTATGCCCTTGCTTACGAGGTGTGCTACTTAAAAGGTTTTCCTTACCACTGTGGAAACTTGGTGGTCAAAGTTCAGATTGCTATCATCCTGTGTTCCCAAGTCTCACACCTCTGGGCTAGAAGTTGGTGTGCGAGGAGCTGTCAATATTGTAGTTTAGTAGGGAATTCTGTTTTGCAAAGGGAATAATAATGCATTTTTTTGCATTTAGTTTTAGAACATGGCTTTGGCTCCAATAATTTGTTGATGTTAGCCTTCTTGTAATATGTTGACATCATTGGGGGTCTCGATGATTGCTACCAGTTTGCAATCATCAGTGAACTTGGTGAGCCAAAGGCTGTCTACTTTGGCCTGGACTTCTGAGAAATAGATGACAAAACAGTAAGGGGCCCAGCACAGACCCCTGTGGCACTCCACTGGTGATGGGTCTACTGGTGGAGGTGGAGTTACCAGTTTTGACAGTGTGTGTTCTGTTGGTGAGCCAGTTGGCTACCCATCTAAAAGTAAAGTAAGGGTTAATCCCCATCTGGGAGAGTTTCTCAGTTATACCAGAGTGGGGAATTGTGTCAGAAGCCTTGGCAAGTTCAAGATAGGCTGTGTGCACTGTATTACTTTTGTCCATGGCTTTGGTGACATACTCAAAGAAGTCTACCAGGCTTAATAAGCATGATCTACTCTTAAAAAAACAAACTGGGTTGGCTCCAGTGTTTGGAGGTCACCTATATCCTTGTTTATAATGTCCTTGATAATTCTTTCTATGGCCTTGCAGATGAGGCTGGTTAGACTTATGGGTCTGTAGTTCCCAGGGTCAGTTGATGCCCCCCCCCCCCCTTTGTGCAGGGAGATTACTGTTGCTATTCTCCATTCTGCAGACACATAGCCAGTTCTCAAGCTATGATTAAAGAGAACATCAGGTGGGTCCGCTAGTTCTTGTTTTAGATTTGTTTGTTTAGTAAACAATGTGGGATATTATCTGGTCCCACTGAGGCCATGTTTTTGGCCTTGCCGAGTGCAGAGATGACCTGTTCTCTAGAGATACTAGGCAGAGGACTGGTGTCCGGTATGCTTTAGGATATGGTAGGTGGGGATGGGGGGTGAAGTTGGTGCTGAATTTGTCAGCTAGCAGGTTGGTGATATCTTCCTGTGTTGTATAAGTGATCTCATCCACAACCAGTTCGGCACATAGCTGGGCATTATCTTTTAGACTTCAGACATAGTTAAAGAATGCCTTATGATTATTCTTGACTAGGGATGCGATTTTAGTTTCATAATTTGCTTTAGAAGACTTTACAAGATTTATGATTTTCTTGTTTAGGCTTAGGAGGGAACTCTTTCTCTGCAAAGTGATATCCCTCTTGCTTTTGGACAATAGTTTCTTCTTGTTATATAATCTGTTTATACTTGAAGTCTACCACGGTGGCTTGTTTTTTATGGGAAGACCTAGTTTTGATCCAGTCAGGTACAGCAGTGTTTATGTAGTTGCTTAAATGTTTGTACAGGGCATTGGCATACACTTATGCCTAGTGATCATTGTTGTCTGTGATTGTGGGTGGTTTGAAGCTTTTTATACCATCGGTTAGTACACTGTAGTTAGTTTTGGTGAATTTTTTTTATAATTTTTGCTCCTGTGAGGGTGTCAGTTCCACTAGTTACTTTAAATAAGACCGATTTGTGATCTGACCTAACCAGGGAGGACATCACACATGGGGAAGTACAGTAACCCCCCCCCCCATGTTGGTGAGTACTATGTCCAGAACATTAGATACCCTAGTGGGGGGGGGGCAGACTCTCTGTTCCAGAGTATGACCTGGTATCTCATAGTCAAGCAACAGGGCTAAAGCTGCAGCCTTTGTCAGCTGGCCATCTGAAATTCCGAGACTACTAGCCCATCCCCTTTTGCTCATAATGCTTAACCATCTACCTTGTTCTCCAGATCTTTTTTGTTATGCATTGAGCAATCATCCAGATCTTTTTTGTTATGCATTGAGCAATCATTAGAGAAATGACCCCAGGCTATATTTAGATAAAAAAATGTTCATTTTTCTAAGAAAAAATTCTTCATTTCAGAGTCCCTTCTTGTGTACTCTTGCTTGTCTGCATCTCCTTTACATCCTATTTAAGCCTCAGGTCAGACTTTTCTCCAGTCCTTTCATTTCTTTTGAAATTTTAGAACGTTTTTTACTGCATTTCTATGTTCCTGTCTGGTCTTTGGCATTTTTATTGCCTCAACCTTAACATTCATTACCTTTTGCTGTGTTTTTTGGTAATTTTCACTGCTTGAGATTTTTGGCTTTGTTGTCTTATCTGGACAGTGCTCTGGTTCCTGCCATTTTACTATTGGTTGTTTGTGATATTGACTGTCTTTTGCTCAATTAAGTCGAGAATAAATGTTTACTACATGCTTTTTTTTCTACTGTTTTTTTAATCACTTCTCCCATTTAGGGGTCACCACAGTAGATCACCTGTCCACTCCTGATTGGCAGTGAAGTTTTACGGTGTCTAGTTGCCAGCCTGGTGCCCAACCTTCCACAGAAGGCACACGCATGCACTCACGCCTAGGGCCAATTTAGAGTATCCAATCCACCTACAGCATGTCTTTGGGATCACTGCAGTTGTTTATTTGGTAGACGACTGGTAAAGCTTTCAAAAATGCAAGTATGGCTATAACATCCCACTATAAGATAAGTGTAAAAGCCAAAAACTCCAAGCGACCACTACAGCTAAAAGCATAAGTAATTTAATTTATTAAAAATACGACAGGATAAGCGCTTTCACACAAAGTGCTTTCTTCAGATCCATATAACAGACAAACATTGCATCCAAGTTTAAATATCTTAGTAATAATAAAGTAACCAATAAAAGCTAATCGATAAAACAGATATTAAGGGGGGGGGGTGATATTAGCAATAGAGTAGAGCTAGCTGAAATGCAGTGGATAGCAACAATGCAAGCAGATAAATCACCAGGAATTAATGCTACTAGGTCTTTAAAACCTGTTCTTAAGAAACGTAGGTCACATCAGTGACTTGTTTTATTGATTAGTAATAATAAAACGACCAATAAAAGCTAATTTAAACTTGGATGCAATGTTTGTCTGTTATATGGATCTGAAGAAGCACCTTGTGTGAAAGCGCTTATCCTGTCGAATTTTTAATAAATTACTTACACTTTTAGTTGTGGTGGTCACTTGGGAGTTTTTGGCTTTTACATTTGCAGTTTGTTCTCCTGGGTGACCTTTGGCTGCTGGTGATTGCATTTCTTATTCTATAAGACAATAGTAAGTTTATGAATTCTTTGTGTTGGGGGTGGGCGGAGCAAATTATTGTAGTTAAAGTTGAATGAAAGCTTGGAATCTATTCCTAATGAGGTTTCAACCTCTTTTCTGAGGTTGACCTGTAAGGCTGAAAGACTGGTCCAGTAGTTGAGATACCTAAAAAGAAAGACACAGACAAAGTTAGAGAAGGGAAGAAAAAGGACGCATAAGATGGGAAAATCTAATAGAGATAAAGGTGGTAGACCTAAAAATATTCCTCTTCAGGTTTTATAAAGCCCATGACTGAAGACTCACCTTCCACTTTTTCATTTTTGGTGTTTCTACATTACCAGTAAGAATTATGCCTCAATTTCTATGTCATGGTTAGCCAGATATGACACTCCACCCCCCTGTAAAAATGAGACTGATGATAATGATTATGTGGATTTCTATATCCTTTTTGATATTTAGGGCGATTTTTGCCTGTAATTCTTCCTCTACCCTTTATTAACTTTTTAATCATTTTAGGGTTAGATCAAGGATTTATCTTTTATTCTCCATGTTTTGTCTGATCCACTATTTGAACCTTCAACCACCATCTCCTTGACATTGCTATCTAGGTAAACTATTTTCTTGGTGGCTGTGATATCTGCTAAGAGGGGTTTCAAAACTGCAGGCCTTATCCTTCATATCGCCCTATTTAATTTTTATAGGGATAGGGTTTCCCTTAGGAATGATCTCTCCTTTTTTGCCTGAAAAGTTTTACCTGTGTTTTTCCTAAACTTTAGTAATAAGGGAGAATATTTGCAACATTACTTTTCATCCAGAAAAAAGGAGGTCATTGTCCCACTGTATTCATCCCTCATTAGACCCATTATAGAATACAGCGCCCCATTTAGTATGTATCTCTTAAGACATCTGCAACAATTGGAAAGGCCACAGAAATACCTCACTAAAAGAATCGCAGGCCTAAAGCAGATGCCCCATGCTGACGGTCTTAAAAAAAACTCCAGCTATATTGTTGCATATCGTCTACTCGGAGGCGATCTGTGCTTAACATACAAGGCCATGTCAAACCCAGAGCTGTTGGATATGCTACACTTAAAGAAATCCCAATGCCTCAGAGCTACACACTCCAGGGATCTAAACCTTGTCATCACAATGAACAAAACATGCTGGAGGGATAGGTTCCTGACCCAGAGACTCCCCAGACTCTGGAATAGACTGCCCATACATGTCAAGCAGAATGCCTCTTTGTCCCTCTTCAAAAGGAACCTTGACGATTGGATGGGAGATAGGAAATTCACCCCGGCAATCATGTCAGTCACCCTGCTCGATAGGGGTCCAGGGAAGTAAATATTGTGGGAAGAAATAGCCAGGGAATTGTTATGGCTAGACTTGTATAGTCCCTAGGGCCAATAGCCTAGTACCAACCTATGAAGCTATGAACCTATAAGAAACAACTGTATAAAAGATCAACCTGCCAAACACTATTGTATGCTTGTCACAAAAAAGCTATAACTAGGCATTTCCCAAAAAAAAAAAAGCTGTTGCATATGACAGATGGTTAGAATAACTTCTTAACATAATGACAACATTTTCTGTATTATCTTTAAATGTAAATTGTCTCACAGATATATACAAAAAAGAAAGTAGTGAACTATATAAAAAAATGTAGTGTGCAAACAACAATGTATGGGAGACGCATTTGGAAAGAACTGAGCATGTGAATTTGATATAGAAAGCATTTTAGGATAGTTATTCAGCAGAATATCTGGGACATAGGAAGAGAGGAATACTTACATTAACTGCAAGAGGACCTCCAGTAGTGATTAGAAGAAGAAAACAATGCAATAATGGTGGATTTATAGTACTAAGGGGCTACTGACAAGGGAGGAAGATTACACTGGAGCTTAAGAAAATTCTGGGAGAAATAATCAGCTTTCGTTAGGGAATATTACTTACAGGTGGGGACTGGAATTTGATTGCAGCAATGAGGGTGCATCTGGGACCCAGAGGTGAAAATATAATAGAGGGTAGATTTTTGAAGAAATTTATGAAACTGGCATGGAATATGTGAATTCAGTATTAGGAGTTCAGAGTGAATTTACGTATTGTTCCCCAAGGTACAAAAACTGGGCTAAACTAGACAGAAATTATATTTCACAGAAACATTGAATTGAAAGTTTTGATATGCATCCAATAACCATTTCAAATCATGCTTCAATAATAACTAAAATAAAAATGCAGGGTAATGAAATAAAATGAGATGCTAGCTCTTTCCCGCTTTTCCCACCTATCTGTTAAAAAGAGAGAAATTTAAGGAATGAGTATTGGGAATTATTCGGGCGTTATTGGGGAAGATAGAAGTTTCTTCTGAAAAGGTAGCTAGGGAGTGGAATAAAATTAAAGTGGAACTTAAAAATTAAGTGGCGTTTAAAAATATGGTGGAAATAAAAGAAAGATATATGGTTAAGAAGTAACAATAATTATTTAGAGTGACAAAGTATTGTAGAATGGGGGGGGGGGGTTCGCAGAACAAGATGAGGAGCAATTGCAGAATGATAAACAGAAAATAAGGGATTACCTCAATAATATTCATGACTTTAGAAAGACTGCTGTTAAACAACTGTTTTTTTTTTTTATAATAACTCCAGAGGCAACAGAAATTAGAAGGAGTTGTCACCAAGCTTAGGGAGCCTGTAACAAGGAAGATAAGAGATCCTGTAGAGGTACTAGAAATATTTTGGAAATTTTAAGAAAATCTATATAAAGCAGAGAAATGCAGAAATCAAGAAAAGGTACAACTGGAAATATTATGGAAGAATTAAGTATGCCAAGGGTAGAGACAGAATTACTAAATGTTAGGATAAGAGGAGATGAGATAAAAATGGTGATGTATACCCAATCTACAGGAAAGTCCCCAGGAATAGATGGTATTGCTGTGGAAGTCCGGAAACTAGGAGGGAAACAACTGATAAAGATCTGGAAAGTTTTGTTTAACAGTATTTTAAAAGGAGGAGAAACACCAACATCCTGGAAGAAAACTGTTGTGGCTGTAATACCTAAAGATGGTAAAGACCCATCTGATCCAGCTTCATATAAACCATGATTATAAAGTATCTTTCTATAATGATTATATGTATCAGTGGGGTTTTGTGGAGGGGTGGCAAGCATTTGACAACCTTAATAAAGCAATGATTATTCAAAAGGAAGCAGAATGTAAGAAAATGCCACTGCTGATGGTGGATATTGATGCAGAAAAAGAATTCAACAGAATAAGCTTGGATTTTATGAGCAGGGCAATGTATTTCACAATAAAATTATAAGGTTGATTAAGAGGATACATGAGAGATCGGAGTCAAAAATGAAAGTGGGTGGGTTCCTCTCTGATAAGTTAGGTTTGAGCAGAGGAACCAGGCAGGGATGTCCTCTTTCACCTTATGTTATTTGTGTTGTATGTAAAATCATTGGCAAAGAAAAGGGACTCATAAATTCAAGGATGTAACTGGTATGGTAGTCAAGAATAACTGGCTTTATTTGCAGATATTATTTTATACATAAAATCATAAAAGGATATTTCAATGTTGTGGAACATTCTGAGACAGTTTCAAGTCTTTTTGGGTTACAAAATTAATGAAGATAAAACAAAGGCTATAGATAAAAAGTATATACCCATACACAAATTGGTTCAGTATTACCCATATTTGTGGGGGCATGATAAAATGAAGTACTCATGAGTATGGATTAAAAGGTATTCTGTTATGGCAGCTAAGGATATGTGGGAAGAGGCTAAACAAAAGATAATACAAAAGCTGAGAAGCTGGAAGCTTTGTTTATGGATATGAATAGCAAGATACAAGCAGACAAAATATTTTTAGTCCCTTTAGTTTTATACACAGTTCTGGCATATTTTTATCAACCAGAGGAGAAGTTGGGGATAACAATTAATAGAGTTGAAGGATTTTTATCTGGGAGGGGAAGATGGCAAGAGTCAAGTGGGATAAGCTGATCCTCCCAAAATAGCAAGGTGGTTTGTGATTGATTACCTGATTTGGAGGGATATTTCAGCGCTACACAGGTAAGTCTCCTACTCATAACAAATAACACAAGCAGAAAGCTGTAATTCAAAGTAGAAAGGGATGATAAAATGGGGGAAGCTCAATAAACAAGGAGAGACTGGGAATTTGGATGCAGATCCTTAAGGAGATTAACACTAACCATACAGAACATAACCATATAAAACATTATATTCCTGAAGTAGCAGAAGGGATGCTAAGAACTAAGACAATACCAGAATGAAGAAAGGAAATTCTGTTGATAAGAATGACTGCAATCAGGGATGCATACAGTAGGCAACAGGAGGCTGGCATTTACTGGAGAATACTGGCAAAGGAACCTAGGTATTTGGAGCAAATAATTGAAGAGGGAAAGATAATAGAATGTGAAGAGCCAAGAATTTTTTTTCCATTGTTATGGATTGCAGGCTGGAGATTGCCTTCCCTATCAAGGATTAAAATCGGAGCATAGGCAAATAGAGAGAGAAATAGGGGATCCTAAGTGAAAAAATAACAGCACTGGTAGAATTTTTAGTAGAATCTATGGAAAAAGCTGCTGGAGAGATTGGATAAGCAATCCACAAAGAAACAATGGGGGATATATGCATGACTCCTAAATCAACAAAGACTAGATGAGTTAGGATCTTTGCTTAGAAGTGTTCACATAGGTATTTTAATACCCTAAGGTGACTCCAAATTTCTTTTATTTAGATAGCAAATGTTGGGGGTGTGAAGGGAAAGAAAGAGGTAATTGGGAACATATTTTTTGGAAGTGTAATGAGTTGGCAGACTTTAAAAATTTCCAGCAGACTACTGTATTAGAAATATTGGATGAGCAAATTGGTGTAAGGAAATTATTTTTTGGTCTACGATACAAAATTGGAATTGCCTAGGCATATTAAGGCTTTGCTAAGTCTAATTATGGTGGCTGCCAAAAAAAAACACTAGAAAATGGAAATCAGACTCTAAACTAACTGTGCTAGAAGTAGTGAGTGTAGTAACTGAAATAAAACAACTGGAAATGCCATCTTTAGAAAAGGATAAGAACAAATTACATAGAAGAAAAATGGGAATTCATAGGAACATAGCAAGTTACTGGGCTAATGGCTATAGAGACCTTTACAAGCCTAGCTGAGTTACCCTTGCTTCCACAATATTGCTCCTGTCCAAGAGAGATGCAGATGGAACCCCCAGGGTAAATTTAGTTACCCATCCTATCATCCAGATTGTATTTGAAGAGGACCAATGAGGTGCTGTGTTTGGCATGAAGTTGGGAGTCTGCTCCAAAAGAGTGGTAATCTCTGGGAGACAAATCTGCCCCGCCAGCAGCTTATATTAATGTCACATACCAGGTTAGGGTCTTTAGAGCAAGTAAACTATGTGCCATTTCACTTGGGGATATGCAGCATTTCCAATAAAGCAGGGTCAGAGATTGCCCAGTACACAAGGCAGAGATCACCTCTGAATAGTCTGTATGAAACAGAATAAAGTGAATTGAATTTTCCTTGTGAGGAACCTTTGTGGCCTCTCCAATTGCTGCAAGTGCTTGGAAAGATATATACCACATGGGGCGTTGTATTCAATTATTGGCCTGATGAGGGAAGAGTACAGGGAGGTTACAGCTTCTTTTTTTTCTGGAGGCAATGCCCTTACTTATGAGATGAGCAGTATAGAATGCCCTTCTTACCACTGTGGAAACATGGTGATCAAAGATATGGTTGCTGTCAACCTGTGTGCTCAAGTCTCTCACCACTGACTGCGCACTTAGGGTATTAGTATTGATGCGGTAATTAGCAGGAACATTGCCCTTACTGAAAGGGATAATACTTTTTTTTGCACTGAGTTAAGGCCATGACTTTGGCACCAATCATTTGTGTGAGTAAGACCCTCTTGTAGGATGTTGACATCATTTGGAGATTCTATGGCTGCTCCAAGTTTGCATTCATCAGCAAACTTTTTCAGCCACAGACCTTTAGTTTGTGCTTGTACTTCAAAGAAAAAGTTTCTGAATAGTAGAGGGTCCCAGGACTGATCCCTGTGGAACACCACTGGTTAAGGGTCTGTTTTTGGAGGTGGATTCCCCTATTCTGACTGTATAGGTTCTATCAGTGAGCCAGTTGGTGACCCACCTAACAATATAAGGGTTGATACCTAGCTGGGTGAGTTTGTCAATGATGCCTGAGTGGGGTAAAGTGTCAAAATCCTTGGCCAAGTCTGGTTAGGCTGTATGCACAGATTTCCCCTCATCCGGGGCCTTGGTGACTGTCTTGAAGAAATCCAGCAGTTTAACATGCATGATCTTCCTTTGATAAATTCAAACTGAGTACAGTCAAGTTTTTGGAGATTACCTACATCTTTGTTGATAAGTGTCCATGAAGATTCGCTGTATGGTCTTGCAGATAGGGCTAGTCAGGCTAATAGGTCTATAGTTTCTGGGGTCAATGGAAGCACCACCTTTGTGCAAGGGGATAATAATGGCCATTTTCTATTCAGCTGGAAGTACAGGCAAGGTCTAGGGCCTTGAAGAATGTTCTCTTCTAGTGTCTTCTTAGGATGATGTGTGGCTGGGGACTTTGTCCCCTAGGTTGAAGCTGGACAGAAAGATAACATTGGATACAAACATTTTGAACTTATAACAATAGCCCTGTGTTGTCTATTTCTGTCTGGTTCAACCATCCCTCTCTTCCCTCCTGTCCCACTCCTTTTGGTTGTTTGGACCAGGGCAGCTTGTTGCCAAGCAAGGGGTGCTTCTATTTCCATCTTGGGTTCCTTTAAGACCCAGGAGTACTCAAATTTTGCATGCAAGATATTTGTGGGGGGGGGGGGGGCAAACTGGATCTGTGGTATATACGAGAAAGCAGGGTATTATGAACAGGTCGAACCAGACAGAAACAGACAACCTGGATCTGTTGTTATGGCAAGTATATAACTTTATTTTCCTTGTAGTTCTTCATTAGCAAGAACCTATGACTCTGGCATGACCTACTCTTTACCTCTCATTGAACTAGACTATGCAAAAGATGGACTTACTCAACCATTCAGTAAAAGCTGGCTCTTGCCTCTTCCACCTATGATATTAGAGTTGACAGAGGCATCTCTTCATTTCCAGTTTTCTATGCCAGGTCACCTAGTTCTCCTTATTGGCCCTTGTTAAGGACATGTTCCCATTGCTTTCAAATTTCAACCTTCAGGTGCATATGTTGATGTTGATAGAGGTGTCCAGGTTAGCTGCTTTCTTGATATCAGGTCTGTAACCTTTCAGATTTGTCCCTTCAGTGCTAAGAATGCTGTTTCTATGATCTCAACACAGTTGCTGTCAATGTCATTGGCATCTGTGTCAGTTCAATTTCTCAGTGTAGTTTTTAATGTCACCAAGGTTAGTGTTCCAGCCTTCAGGATTAACTCATCCAGGGTTGGACCTGGAGTTGATGGGCATCTCAGCACTGTTGTTGGGGTTGGCCTTTCAGGACTGAGTTTAGGGCTCCTTCTGTTTCTTTATGCTGGTCTTGATTGGATTTGGCTTCAGGCAACTGGGGTCAAGGCCATCAGCTCTGAGCTTAGCAGTGACACTAGCCTCAGTGCCAACAGGGCAGATTGTGCTTTTTTTGTTGGCCTTGGCTCCTATTTTGACTGCGATTTTAACCTTAAGCAATACAGTTTTTGACTGGCACTTGGGCTGTCTACCATCTCCCACAAAAGAATAGAATGATCAAAGGGTCTTTCTGTAGTACTACTTCTGTATATCTAGTTGCTTAGAGGCTTCTTTACTCAGCTTGGATTTATCATCTCCGAGGTTAGGTAGGAAGCACAGGTGGAAGAGGAGGCACCTTGATGCCTCTCAGAAGTCTGCCACTCCAGATAGAACCAAGAATGAAAGTGTTGAATTTCCATCATCCTCCAAGCCCAAGTTTGGTAAGGTCCCATGTATAATGAGACAGAGATGGGGAATGTCCACAAACCTCACAGCCTCTCATTGCTGCACCCAGTAGGAGGCATTCTTTATGTCCAGCATTCTTTCTGGTCCGTCAAGCTGATAAAATAGAGCCTTATGGTAAAAACAGCATGGGAAAACCAGGATATTCTGGGACATGTCCTGAGGAGGCCATTATTTCTTTCAGTTTCTTCAGAGTTAAAATTCTGAGATGCAGACAGGGATGAGAGATGGGACGATAGACCGTATGTGGAAAAAAATGGCAAACAATATTGCTTTCAAGAAAGAGATGCATATCTGCATGAGGGAAGCGACATATACTACACCATTGTGGCCATTATTTCTTTCTCTTTGATCTCTGAAACATTTAGGGGAAGACAGTTAAAATGTGATGATTCCTATGAAGCGAAGTGAGGAGGGAGACTGTGTGAAAAAAATGAGTAACTTTATTACTTTTAAATGAGCACTGACATAGCCACATGGGTAAGCATGTGCGTATGACAGCAGCAAGTTGAGTGCATTATTATGAACATTACAGCTCAAATGTTTGATTGTGAAAGAAGGACACAAAGTGACTGTCTTTATAGAGATAGGCTTACCTGTAACCTTAAGTGTGATCAGTATTAAATTATCACTGTATAGCCCTTCAGAGAGTAGTGGTTGTGTCTGAGAGCAGTGAGATGAAATTTGTTACTGTGGCAGTTATTTCAGTCACTTTCATCACAATCAGATATTGAAACTATACAGAAAAAATGTCTGTCTTATCTTTCCCAGGAGCTGTAGGCTATGTGGGAAGGTGACTGTCTCCTGCTGTAACATAAACAATCATTTATCTTTTTCATTGACAATGTGTGTGGAATTGTGTTAAAAATTAATCATCATAAATTTTATTTGTGGATGGCTTTAATGTGTTTTTCTTGGTCTAAAGATATGTATCCTATCAGTAGGGGCATGTTTACTAGGAAGTATGCATCTGGAATAAGCTAGCGTTTGTTGTATTATAGGTGTTTACTAGGCTAACAACCACAAGGGCCTTTTTAAGCCTAGCTGTGCATCCCAAATCTCTTACAAGATCTGGTACCCTTGATAAGAGTAAGCAGGGGCTTGGCAGACGAAACATTTTCAAGCAACAGCCTGGGAGATAACCCATTTAGAGGTTGCCTTTGTCCATTAGAGATGTAGGTTGCCTTTGTCCATTAGAGATGTAGGTGCCAAGCCAGGGATGAATTTCCTGTTCCCCACCCAGTTGTCAAAGTTACACTTGAATTGGTTAGAGAGGAACTTTGCTTCACATGGATGGAGGAGCCTGTTCCAGAGATGGGATATGTACCGGTCTCTCCAGCAGGTCCTATTTATATCACAGGCAAGGTTTACATCTTTAGAATGGGTAATTCTGGTGCCGTTTTGTGGGTATGCAAGAGGTCTATCAAAATGGGATCTGACAATGCCCTGTATGCCAGGCACAGTTCTCCCCTCAACAGCATGTAGGAGACAGAATACAGGGATAGGGCCTTGAGGCAGTCTGCGTAGGACATTTTATTTACACCCTGTATCCTTTTATTGAGGAACCTCTGTGAATGTTCCAATTGTAGGATATGCCTGGTTACGTACATACCGAAGGCGGCATTGTACTCCATGGCAGGTCTGATGAATGCTGAATACAGTGTAACAATATCTTCCCTGGACCTAGATGCCATACCTTTGTTTATAAGTCATGCAACGTGGAATGATTTCCTCTCTACTGTAAACACATGATGGCCAAAGCCTAGATTACTGTCTGTGTGTGTCCCTAAGTCTCTGGCTACTGGGTGAGCTCTAAGGGGTGTGTTGTCAATATGATAGTACATTTCAGGAAGTCATCCACCCCTGGTAACCCATTGTTTCTGTGTCAGCCCTTTTGGAGAACATTTGTGTCTGTGTGGGATTCAATGACAGCTCCTAATTTGTAAAAATCTGCAAATTTAGTCAGCCAGAGACCATTGAGGTTGGCCTTCACTTCAGAGAAGTAAATTAAAAAAACAAAAACACTAAGCCACAGTCTGAGACACCACAAGTATTCCAAACATAAAATTCTAGGCATTTGCCACACACCGCGACTTTTGCAACAGAATGTTCCTGACACTGATGGTGTGGGCAATATGAGGAAGTTCAATATATGGACCTTCTACGATGTACCTACACATGGCACACCCATAACACTTGTACATGCCGTGTGCCTTATCGGTAGTAAACACATTTGAGGTCACTGTGTCCCCACCTTTTTCTAACAACATTTTTAAGTTATCATTCTTGTACACAAACCTAGGTTTTGTCCTCGCCACTTTCAATAACTCTTGATTCCCCTCAATAATTTTCCAGTTTTTCTCAATGACACTATGAATAACCCCCCCCCATCCAAGGTAATTTGCATATCAAAACACAATTGAGGTCAGCTATGAAAGAACGGTTTAGTAATAAAGAAATTAGAGTCATGAAGAGTGACAAAGGGGGCATGTTAGTAGTTATGGACCAGAGCTGCTATATAACAAAATGGAGAATATGCTGAGTAATGAAAATGAGTACATCAGAGTGGAGGGTAGTGACATTTCATAGATTCATAGGTGTGTACTAGGCTAATGGCCCTTGAGCCTTTATAAGCCTAGCCCAGAGAAGTACCCTGGCATCGTGCCACCCGATGTTAGTTCTCCGTGCCTAGATGTTACAAATATATTTCTAGTTTTTTGTATGATAGTTTGATGTGTGGTGATTTGAATCGGATGACATATAAACATAGAGAACCCAAAAATAGGGGTTCTGTTTGGTATTCAAAAAATGGATCCTTTTTGAAAGATTCATGGGATTTTTTAGATAGTATGAGAATTTTTAGTGAAACTTTGATGTTTGACCCCAACCAACAGACCATGTTTACCTTAGACGTTGTCTCTTTATACACTTCCATTCCACATAATATAGGCATAGAATATGCTAGAGCCTATTTAAATAAGTATACGGGAACTTTTTTGTGGGGTCTTTCTTGTGGAGGCCCTTAAACTTACAGCTTTGGAGCTGGATATTGTAACTTAATTTATCACTTTTTGGGATGATGGTGGAGTTAATTGGCTTGAGGGGTCGTGTCTATAGATACTTATTGTTTAACTGTTTTATTGACGTTTTTAGTAATCAAGTAATTGTGACCTCCTTTATAAGGAGTGTTTGTAAGTTTTATACATGTTTCTGATGAAGTCTGCATACTTTGCAGACGAAAAGTGCTTCAAAGTACTTTATTAAACCTTTATACTTTACATTTGGTGTTGCTTGTTGAATGCCCTTTGGTCTAGCCGGGTCCTGTGTTGTGTATTAGCAGTTTCTTGTTTTATCTGTATCGTTTGAAGTATTACAAACAAGTTAGACGGGTAGCCATGAGGTCTCTTGTGGCCCCCTCTTTTGCAAATATTCTGATGGGATGATGGGAGTACCAAGCGTTGGAGACTTTTAGAAAGGAATTTCATGTCTTGTATTACAAAAGGTTTATTGATGACCTAGTTTTTGTCACAGTTGGTGGGTATGACATTGTTGAATCCTTTGTGAACAAGAGGGTATGACATTGTTGAATCCTTTGTGTACAAGTTGAATGAAGCATCTGTTTTTTTAAGATTTGTACCTGGTGATGTGGGAACTTGCATTAATTATATGTATGTTAATTTAAAATGGGACAATCCTGAAAAAAAGTTTGTGAGTAAGATTTACAGGAAGAAAGCATTTATGAATAGTTATTTACATTACTCTAGTAAACACCCAAAGTTTATTAAGAATAACATACCTAAGAGGCAGTTCATTAGAGCCAGCTGGATGAGAGGATCATTTGCTGGCTAATAGGTTCATAGGTAGGTACTAGGCTATCGACCCTAGGGCCCATACAAGCCTAGCCAAAAAGGTACCCTGGCTTTCACCACCCAAGAAGATTATTTTCCTGTGCCCCTGTCGAGCAGAGCCACAGAGGTGATCCCCGGGGTGAATTTCCCATTTTCCATCCAATCAAGATTTTTCTTGAAGAGTGCTAATGAGGTGTTTTGTTTGATATAGATAGGTAGTTTGTTCCAGAGTATGGGAAATCTCTGGGACAGGAATCTATCCCTCCAGCATGTTGTGTTTATTGTGGTGACAAGGTTTAGGTCCCAAGAGCATGTAGCTTGGAGGGATTGGGATTTCTTTAAGTGGAGTATGTCCAACAGCTCTGGGTTTGACCTAGCTTTTTATGTTAGGCAGAGATTGCCTCTGAGTAGGCGATATGCAATGGAGTAAAGCTGGATTTTTTTTGAGACTGTCTGTGAAGGGCATCCGTTTGAGGCCGGCAGTCCTCTTTGTGAGGTATTTCTGTGGCCTTTCCAGTTGTTGTAGATGTCTTGTGAGGTACATACCAAAAGGGGCACTGTACTCTATAATGGGTCTAATGAGTGATGAGTAGAGGGGAACTATTACCTCTTTTTTTCCTGGATGAGAAACCTTTTGCGATGAGGTGTGCTATGTAGAAAGATTTCCTGACTACTGTGGCAATGTGATTATCAAAGGAGAGACTACTGTCCACCTGTGTGCCAAGGTCTCTTATCACACTTTTGGTGTTAAGTAGACTACCACCTATGTGGTAGCTCATGGGTACAGAGTTTTTACCAAAGGGGATGACAATGCACTTTTTAGCATTTGAACTTGAGGCCATGGCTTTGACGCCAGGCATCTGTCTCAGTGATGCCCTTTTGTAGGATGTCCACATCATTACGAGTTTCAATTATGGCTCCTAGTTTGCAGTCATCTGCGAACTTAATTAGCCAAAGACCTTATGTGTTAGCCTGTACTTCAGAAAAGTAGATACCAAACAGGAGAGGACCCAGGACTGTACCCTGTGGTACTCCACTTGTCACTGGTCTGAAGTCAGATTTGAAGTCTGCTACTTTCACAGTGTGGGTTCTGTCAGTGAGCCAGTTGACAACCCATCTTGTGACATTGGGATTTATACCTAGTTTAGTGAGTTTATCTATAATTCCAGAGTGTTCCAGAGTGGGGTATGGTGTCAAAAGCCTTGGCGAGATCTAAATAGGCTGTGTGAACCACCTTACCCTTGTCTATGGCTTTGTTGACTGCTTCAAAGAAGTCTATCAGGTTTAGGAGACTTGATCTGCCTTTTACAAACCCAAACTGGGTGGGGTCGAGAGTTTGGACATTACCAATGTCTTTGTCTGTAAGTTCCATGATGATACATTCCATGGCCTTGCAGACCAGGCTCATTAGGCTAATGTGGCGGTAGTTCCCGAAGTCTGTGGTGGCTCCCCCTTTGTGGAGTGGGATAACCATTGCTGTGCGACATTCAGTGGGAACAAAGCCTGAGGTGAGGCTATGATTGGACATGGTGCTTAGGTCGGGTGCCAGTTCTTTCTGTAGTTCATATAGAACACAGCCTGGGATGTAGTCAGGTCCCATGGATGCTGTGTTTTTGGCTTTGGAGAGTGTAGTTTTTACCTGTGTAGCCTTGATTACAGGAACTTTGCATTCTTCCGGTATAGAGATGGGCCCTTTAGGGTGTGAGAGGGGGGTAAAGTTATCTGCCAGGATATTGGCAATATCAGTTGGTTCTGTATATTTAGTGCCATTGTGCTGTAACTCCGAGCAGATCTGAGTGTTGCCATTGAGATTCTTGACATAGCTATAGAATGCGTTGTAGTTGTCTTTAGAATCAGTGGGAATTTTGTTTTCGTAACTAGCTTTGTAGGATTTTATGAGGGATCTCAGCTTCTTGCTCAGGCTGACCAGGGAGTTCCTCCAATCGTGGGATTTTACTCTTTTGCAACAGTTTCTTTCTTCTGCTGTAGAGTTTGTTTATGGCAGGTGACCACCAGATTGGCTTCCTTTTTTTGGAGGATAGCATAGGGATTGCATAATCCATGCACTCGTGTAAGTGTTTATAAAGTGCATTTGTGTGGGATTCAGCAGTTGTACCATTATTGTCAGGTATTTGAATACATTTTTATATTGTTTATTGATTGGGATTATGATGAGAATTTACTGAGAGGACAGGCAAAATATGTGTGGGACAAGAGAGATACTTGGTATCCTCCTATTTTAAAGAAAGCAGTGACAGCAAATTTTAAAGGGAAAGACATGATGGATCAAGAGCAGAGGCATTTGTGTTTTTATATGCAAATGACCTTGGATCAGGGTATTATCCATAGTGTCATTGAGAAAAATTGGAAAATTATTGAGGGGGAATCAAGAATTATTGAAAGTGGTGTGGACAAGACCTAGGTTTGTGTACAGGAATGATAATAACTTAAAAATGTTGTTGGAAAAAGGTAGGGACACAGTGACCAGTGTTTACTACTAATACAAGTATTATGGGTGTGCCATGTCTAGGTACATCTTAGAAGATCCATATATTGAACTTCCTCATATTGCCCACACCATCAGAGTGTCAGGAACTTTCTGTTGCAAAAGTTGGAGGGTGGTTTATTTAGTGGTGCATGGCAAATGCCTAGAATTTTATGTTGGGAATACTTGTAGTGTTTCAGACAGTGGCTTAGTGTTTTTATTTTTTTATTAGTTTTGTTGTGGCACTTTGCACATTTAAGAGAAGTAAATGCCAAAAAGGAGAGGTCCAAGGAACCACCACTGAGAGAGACTACACGTGTGACTGGCCTCTTTGTAGAGATGGACTCCCCAATTCTAACTTCCTGGTTCCTGTCTGTGAGCCAGTTGGCCATCCACCAGGTGACATATGGCTTTGTACATAACCTTTTGAGTTTGTCAGCAATGCTAGAATGGGATATTGTGTCAAATGCCCTTGGTCATGTCAAGATAGGCAGTGTGAACCATTTTGCCCTCATCCATTGCTTTGGTGACCTTCTTAAAGAAGTACACCAGGTTGAGTAGGCATGCTCTGCCCTTGATGAAACCAAATGGGGTTGGGTCCAGTGTCTGGATGTTTACAATATCATTAATCGTTTCCGTGATAATTCTTTCCATGGCTTTGCATACACGACTAGTGAGACTTATGGGTCTGTAGTTTCCAGGGTCTGTAGATGGCACACCATTGAGCAGATGGATGACTGTTGTTTTTCTCCATTCATGAGGCAATACACCTGTTTGGAGGCTACAATTAAATAGCAATTCCAGAGGGCCTGATGCATCATGTTTTCTGCCATTTAGAAGGCATACTGTGATATTGTCTGGTCCCATTGATGCAGTGTTCCCTGCCTTAGAAAGAGACCATTAAGGATCTGTTCCTTGGTGATAGTGGGGGGGGGGGTTGTATCTGGTGTTTCTTGAGGGAAGGCTTCAGAAGGGAGAGAGGGGCAAAGTTGGAGCTGAATTTGTTGGCCAGTAGATTTGCTGTGTCTTCTGGCTCCATATAAATGGCTTCATTTACAATGAGTTCTGCACACAATTGTGTATTGCCTTTGAGGTTGCAGATATAGATAAAGAATGCCTTGTAGTTATCCATGGCCTGTGAGGCCAGATTTACCTCAAATTTGGCTTTGGTAGACTTTATTTGTCCTTTGAGGAGTTTTAGTTTAGTGCTTTTAACCTGCTGGGTACTGCACCTTCTAATTGTTGTCATGATTTTCTTCCTTCTGTTATACAACCTATTGATTTTGTGATTCTACCAGGGTGGTTTGTTTTTGAGTTAATTCTGTACTTCCTGGTGGATACAGCTGCCTCTGTGCAGCTATTAACATGCTTGTATAGGATTTCTGTGAACAGTCTTGCATAGGCAGCAGTGTTCTCAGGGTTCATGGGGTTTGAAATTTTGCCAGGTTATCACTTAGCAGGAAGTTGGTGTTAGAATAGTTCCAAAATATTCCAGGATTAGCTGAGGGTTAAGGTTTTAATTTTACTTCAGAAGGGACCATTTTGTGGTCTGACCTTAGTAGGGAAGACATTACACTAGGGATGTGCAACACTCTCCAACATTAGTGAGGACCACTTCCAGTATGGTTGTACATCTGGTTGGTGTATTGGCAGTCTGGTCCAGGGAGTTTGTGTTTACAAATCCAGGAATCTCTGTACCTGTACATTTTGGTGTCATATAGGATTCCCAGTTAGTAGTGGGGTTGTGCCACCACTGCACTGGCCCAGTAATCAAGGAGCCTGAATCCTCATTACTAAAACTAGTGCGGGACGTGCACATTGAGAGTATGACAAGTACAAACACAGTAAAGTAAAATTTCCCTTAAGAGCACACCGAGATCACAGTCAGTCTGGGGCGGGTTTCTCCCTCTTTCTCCAGATCCCCAATAAGACTACCCACTGACACAGCTATAGAGTTAAGATCTCAGCCTGAGTGGTCAAGTGAAAACCTCCAGCACCCTCTCTGTCCAACCAAAGCTTTGTGTCCCTGCCCAAGCAGCTGACATACACACACACACACTTTGAGATTTGATTTGTATACAAACACGCAGACACTCCTGGGGAAGATTGCACAGGTTCACCAGCTATGCCCCCTTCTGCCCAGACTATAAGGTAGAAATCACTGCCACTGACTTCCCTTTATCAGCTACTATAAGGCCCTTCCCAAAGGGTGACAAATTCTATTGTGTAATGTTACTGTTATCCAAATAGTAAGCGTGTCCAAAACTAAGGCTATTTAGGAGTGGCCTATACAGTGTCACCAAATACATATGCAAATTCTCTAAGAGCTTAAATATCACTAAACAAACCAGTCACAATTAAAAGGTTTAAATATATTTAACAATAAATAATAAAAACACAAGACAATACGCAATAACTCAACACGGTGACAACAGAGTTCAGAATCACAGGAAATACTTTAAAACAACATTACAGGACAGTCTTACATAAATGCAGAAAACATCTAAACTACTCTTTACTGTATTCATAGCTATATCTACGAGAAATCACTGTAATCTAGTACTTGCTACTAGCAAGGCAAAACTACTGGTGAGAGGAGGAGCCTTCACAATCCCCCCCCCCCCCCATGAGAATTCAAGCTAGTTTTTCAAATGACCCTTGAGAAACATTGCTTGAGAGGGTTGAGCCTATTTGAGAATACCTTACTCAATTCCCTGTCTTGAGAGTCCATCTGCATTGGCATTGCTAACCCCACTGCAGTGCTGCACTGTCATATCATCTGCTTGCAATCCTAGGCTCCACCTTAGTAACTTGGCATTTTGCTGGCTGGTTCGATGTAACTATGTTAGGGGATTGTTATCTGTAACTACAGTGAATTTCCTTCCATACTGATTAGGCTGAAGTTTCTGCAGTGCCCACATTATGGCTAGAAATTCCTTTTCTACAGCTGCATAGCATTCCTCCCTGGGTTGGAGCCTACATGAGATAAACCACTGGGTGCTCTTCTCCCTCTGAAGAACTCTGGCTAAGTACAGTCCCCACCCTATGTTTTGAAGCATCCACCTGCACAACAAATTCTTTGCTGTAATCTGGACTAGCTAACACAGGAGGTCCTCCCAAAGTTCCTTTAAGCTTCTGGAATGCTTGCTCACATGCTGGGGTTCACAATACCTTATCTGGCCTGTTTTTCCTTGTCAGGTCTGTGAGAGGAGCAGCTATGGTACTATAACTGGGGACAAATTTCTGTAGTACCCTGCTGCCCCTAAAAATGACCTCACCTGTTTTCTGGTAACAGGTTCAGGCCATGCCTGAATGGCTTCCACTTTGGCAAGGTCTGGCCTGATCTTAGCACTCCCCACTCTATGATCTAGGTAGGGGACCTCTGCCATGCCCACCTGACATTTGCTGGGCTTAATGATCAACCCTGCCCAGCACCTCACTGACATGCTGAAGGTGCTCTTGCCAAGAATGGCTGTAGATGGCAATATCCTCTAGGTAAGCAAGGGAAACATATCCTGCTCTTGCTAGAATATGATCTACCAGCCTCTAGAAAGTTGCTGGGGCATTATTCATCCTATACAAACCAAAAGGAGTCACAAAGGCTGACCCATGTCTAGCACTGGGAGTCAAGGGCACCTGCCAGTAACCCTTGGTAAGATCAGTGGTGGTAAGATACTTAGCCCCACCCATGTGCTTTAGGGCTTCATCTACCCTAGGCATGGGGTAAGCATCTGACTCTCTATGTGACTATTTAATTTCCTGTAGTCCACACAGAACCTGGTGCTACCATCCTTCTTTGGTACCAGCACTACTGGGGAGGCCCAGGTACTGCTGGACTCCTGAATTATCCCTAGTTCCAACATTTCCTGTATGTCCTTCCTCAGTCTGTTTGTTTGACTCTCTCAGGCACCCTATAAGGGGCCTGCTTAATAGGCCCTTGGGGTCCTGTAACCACATGGTGCTGCACTAGGTGGGTGCACCTTGGTTTCCCAGTGAACATGTCCCCAAACTCCTGTAACACTGCTTGGATTTCATGAACCTGGGTAGGGGATAGCTGCTGGGACATTGCTACCCCTTCCACTGAGGTATCAGTTCAAGCTTCACTGAGGAGATCAGTCACCAGATCTCCCTCAGACTCTTCCTACAATCCACTGCAAATACTCAGCACAAGGGCCTCCCTATCATGGTAAGGTTTCATCATATTAACATGGTACAATTTGTGTCCCTGCCTCATGCCTAGCAGTTCTGTCATGTAGTTAACATCACTGACCTTCCTTACAACATTGTAGGGTCCCACCCAAGCTGTCTACAGCTTTGTGTCTAACAGGAATGAGAAGCACTACCAGCTGCCCTACAGTATACTCTCTATCTCAAGCATTCTTGTCATGCCAGACCTTTTTCTGCTGTTGTGCTTCTTCCAGCCAATCCCATGAGTTTCCAGAGCCTTGTCCTGAGGTTTAGGACATATGGCACAACAGACTCCTTGTAGGATTATCACTCACTCTCCCACTCATCTTGTATTAAATCTAGAGGTCTCTTCACCCTATGCCCATATAGCAATTCAGAGTGTGAAAATCTTGTGGATTTCTGGGGCACCTCTCTGTAAGCAAACAGATGGGGCAGACATTTGTCCCAGTCCCTCTTAAACTGGTCTGCAAATGCCCATAGCATGGTCTTGAGCGTAGAGTTTAACCTCTCAACAATACCATTAGTCTGGGAATAGTAAGGGGTTGTCTAGGTGCTTCACTTGACAGTACTTCCACAGACAAGCCAGCAGGTCTGACATGAAATTGGCACCTGTGTCAGTCAGTATTTCTTTTTGGAAACCTACCCTGATGAAAATGTCTAACAAAGCATTTGCCACCTATTCTGCCTCAGTGGAGGACAGAGCCACTGCCTCAGGGTATCTGGTAACATAATTGATGACTGCTACTAGGATATCATTTTTCCCTGTGGAACTTGGGGTAGTCAGAGGTCCTACAATATCCATAGCTACCCTCTGAAATGGCTCCTCAATCCCAGCAAAGGCATCAAAGGAGATTTCACTTTTTTCCTGCTTTGCCTACCTTTTGGCATTGCTCACAGCTCCTGCAGTACCCTGCTACATCTCTGGAAATCCCAGGCCAATAAAAGTTTTGCATAATATATCTCTTTGTACGTTTTTATGCCCATATGACATGCAAAGGGAATATCATGGGCTATGGCTAGAAGTGCCAGACGGTAAGCTCTGGGTACTACCAACTGCTGTATTCTCTCATGCTCTAGCCTTCCTTCAGGGGTCCACTGTCTGTACAGTAACCCTTTATCCCAGTATACAAATTTCCCTGCCCTTGAGAATCTGGTGCCTCACTAGCTATCTCTCTCAGGCCTTTTAATGTAGGGTCTGAGTTGAGCCCATCTCAGCTCTGTCTCTGTAACCCTTCCCAGCTCCCCTTCCACAGGAAGTCTGGTATCCTCCATCAGCGGTGCCTCAGTGTCAGCCTGAGTACGACTACTCACCTCTGCCCTTGCAGTCACTCTATCCAAGGGAACAAGCAGCTGTGGCTCACCTTCAGTCTCACTGCTACAGTTTAGTTCCCTCCCTGAAGTAACCACCTCATCAGTCCTGGCTGCAAGTGTGCGGTCAGTCTGGGTCTCTCCCAGGCTACCAGACCCACATGCCTGGCTGCTTGTTACTGCATGAACACATGGCACTGCATTACCAAAATCATTCCCTATCAGGACATCTGCAGGGTGGTAGTTTGGTACCCTTGTTGTTTCAAGACAACCCACTTTTGGCATTTTGCCATTCCCACTTACTGGCTCTCCCACCTTTTGTTCCCCACCTTGCCTCCATGAGCATCTGTGTGGTACATGGCCCCACTGGTTGCATTTAAAACCTTTAACCCTAGGTCCTGATGTGTACCTGGACTTGTGGCTTCCCCTGCTACTGCCAGACTCTGTTGGGGCAGTCTGGGCTGCCCACCATGGGTTCCCTTAGACCCATGAGCAGCACTTGATGTCCCTTTCCTGTTCAGGGATGCCCTGCTTGCTAGGTACAGGTCTCCCTTCTTCCCTTACTCATCTATAGTAAGGCATTGTCTATCAGCTAACCAGATCCTCATGTCCTCAGGAAAAAGTGCTAAGGGCTCATTCCCTCACCAAAAGGTCTGCCAGTCCTTCAAAAGTGGTGACCTGACATCCACTCACCCACTTGGGACAATAAGTCCTTAGTTCAGTAACATATTCACACATACACTTTCATCTGCCTATGCTAAAGAAACTGTTTTTTCTACAAGCTTCAGGTGTTAAAATTCTAGCAAACAATTCTTTACAACATTTTAATTTAAGCAGTCATTATCACAGACAGTTTGGAAAGAACAGTTACAGCTTTACCATGGAGTAAGTGGGTCAGGAACCATACCCAGAGGCCTTGGTCAACATCATGCTGGTTACATACCCTCTCAAACATATAAATGAAACCATCAAAATTATCCCCCTATGTAAATTGTGGAAAAAATTTACTGACCTTTGTTGCTTCTGGGGTTCGGTTACTCCCTTCCCCATTACAAATCTCCATGACTTTGGCGAAGAGTCAGCATCTCCTTTTCATGTTGCCTCTGCCTCTCCTTCTCCTTAGCGTCCAGGCTTCATAGTTTCTCATTTTCTTCAGTCTCTAGATGCCTCAGTCTCTCTGCTGCTTCTATTCCCAAATGCTTGGCCTCCAACTCAAGTCTCAAACTCCAGATGGATTTTTAAGTCCTCTGTGGAAAGGTTGAGCTGTCCATTTTCTGAGTGTTGTACATCTCCACAGTCAGTCTGATTGTCCTCCTGATTGTTATTCTCTGATGCAGCTGTGACTAAAGCTGCAATCATGCCTGTTTAGACAGGTTGGCATGCACCAGTCCTTTAACCTGGCACATCTCAGCCAACTGGCTCCTTGTCTGCTTGGCATACTCCTGCTCTCCCTGACTAAGTAAGCTAACAAAAGAAATAAAACAATTGTGATATGAACTCTGAATGTTGGAGTGGCTGATTTAGCAAACACCTTCAGTGACCAATATACACAAGCTACAGGAATTCAATATCCACACCACTACAAGCCAATTAATATTAGATGTGGATATCCCACCACTGCCAGACAATTAATATGTGACACCCCCGCACTGGCCCAGTAATTAAGGAGCCTCAATCCTCACCACTAACACCAATGAGGGGCATACACATTGGGAGGATGACAAGTGCACACACAGTGAAGTACAATTTCCCTTAAGAGTACACAGAGATCACAGTCAGTCATGGTCTGGCTTCTCCCTCTTTCTCCAATCCCCAGTAAGACTCCCCACTGGCACAGCTATGTGGTTAAGATCTCAGCCAGGTGGTCAAGCCAAAACCTCCAGCACCCTCTCTGTCCAACCAGTGCTTCGAGCCCCTGCCTAAGTAGCACCCACACACACACACCCACACACACACACCCACACACACACACCCACACACACACACCCACACACACACACACACACACACACACACTTTTGAGATTTGATTTATAAACAAACACAGACACTCCTGGGGAAGGCTGGCACAGGTTCACCAGCTATGCCCCACCTCTGCCCAGTCTATAAGGTAGAAATCACTGCCAATAACCACCTTTTATCAGCTACTGTAAGACCCTTCCCAAAGGGTGACCAATTCTACTGTGCAATGTTACTGTTATCCAAATGTTGTGTGTCCAAGACTAAGGCTATTTAGAAGTGGCCTGTGCAATGTCACCAAATACATATGCAACTCTAAGAGCCTAAATATCTCTAAACAAACCAGCGACAATTAAAAGGTTTAAATATATTTAATAATAAATAATAAAAGCACAAGACAATGCTCAATAACTCAACACCGTGACAATAGAGTTCAGAATCACAGGAAATACTTTAAAACAACATTGCAGGGCAGTCTTGTATAAATACAGAAAACATCTAAACTGCTCTTTATTGTATTTCTATCTATATCTAAGAGAAATCACTGTAATCTAGTGCTTACTGTTAGCAAGGCAGAAGTGCTGGTGAGAGGATGTTTCTAGATCCAAGACAAGATACAAAATGCACAGACTTTTTCTGAGAGAGAGTTCTTAAATTAATAATACACATTACTGCTGGGTTAGCTGGATGGCATCACTATTTGACACCTTTTATAGTTTCCAGGCTAACAGAAACTATAAAATTTTGCACCTGTGTGTCAAAAATACTTATCTTTTAGAAGTTTGCCTGGAACTGAAGTGGTAAAACAGTTGCACACTTTTACCTTTGAAACCTGTAATTATTTCTGTTTTTAGACAATAGAATGTCTGCAGCTAGAAATTCTTTCTATCTTCTAGCTGAGATAAACACCATCGTAAACAATTCACTTATTTTCTTGGAGTTTGCAAGTTAACTCTTTTCCAGTAGGGTACACTGTGGTTCCATTTTTGAAGCTCAGCACATAACATACAGTTTTCTTACATTTCTAAAACAAGCATACAAACCATATTATTCACAAATAACGCAGAATTATTTACAAAATTCCAGCTAACTGGGCTTAGCCTTCACAGGGGTAATTAAAGTTGCCCATGAATATGGTATTGGGCTGGATGGTGAGTTTTTCCAATATGTTTAAACATATGGTTTGGGTTTCCTGGGTCTTAGAGGGGGACCTATAACTTGCAAGGAAGTGGTATTGAATTTTGCCTATGGTGATTTGAACATAGAGTAACTCAAGTGCCTTGTCCAGTTTGACCAGCCATAAGGTATATTTATTTTGGATGCAAATTGAGACACCTCCACCTTTAGTCCCTGTCTGTGTAGTAGCTGGTTTAAATGTGTGGAAAGCATTATAACCTTGCATTGTCGGTGTGCTTCCCACAGCTTTAAACAATGTCTCAGCGACTGCACTGATGTCTGCATTCTCCTGGGTGAAGAGAGCTTCAACAATTGAGTGGTAATGCCTTAAAATTTTTTTTTTTTGGCTTTAATTTGCAGTGTCAGAAATACTTTTAGTTTGGCATTGCTAAAAAAGCCACTATGGGGGAAGGCAATGTTTTAGCTAGTATTTAAAAGCCTAGAGGGGAGAGGTGCAAATCATCCTTGGCTAAGCAGCGTGGTCTGACCATTTCCATCCATGCTGACCAATATTGCTCCCCCAGAGAATGACACCAGAAACTAAGCCAGTTATTAAATTCAGTCATCTTTTGTTCATATTGTGGCATCACCCTTGGAGAAGGTAGAATGCTGCTTAATGGTAGGCTCATACCAGCCTTGGACATGTATTCTGAGAGCTCCATGATGTCTTTCTTCATATAGTCTAGGGAGGTACATCTCTGGTCATTTACACCCACATGGACTACGATTCATACTGGTACTTGTGGTCCAATGAGCTGAGTGCATGGATAATGTGGAAGATCCTAGCTCCTGATAAGCAACTGACTGACTTTCACCTTACTCAGGCTGGTGAGAAGGGGCATCAGTATGTGTCACAATGGAGTCTCAGATGACCAGAATGTTAGATTGTGTGGTGGTTTGCCTTATGGACTTAGAAGTAGAGGCTGCATGAGATGTGGCTGTATGTGTTGATGTGGGTGTTGTTTTGAAAGAATACATTCGGGGATGCTAAGGGTATTTGTTATGTGTACTTCATCTAGGAAGTCTTTGGAGTTTAGGAAGGTTACATTTAAGTGCCTCAGCATATGTGGGTCTATATGTTTGCTTTGAGTTGTGTGTTATGGGTGCAGCATTATTTAGTTAATTAATTTATTTATTACTTGTTTGTTTTATTTTCATTTTGACCAGGGAAGTCCACTGGGCCAAGAAGAGCCTGTTTTCAGTGGAGGCCTGGGGAGAAAAGCTCCAATGAACAATTACAAGCATATGCAAAGCAGTATAAACATCTACATCAAGCTGAGAATTTAGCATAATACATGTGAGGCATAATACACTGATGCAAAGAAATACAAATAATAGGACATTGTTGGAAATTTTGTATGTACAAAGTGAGATACATTTACTGATATAAGAAAATCTAACAAGGTTAGCCAAGGTGCAACAAAAGGCTGTCCAGTATTGGTTTAATGGAGTGTAGTAGTAGACAAAGTAATGGTATGAGAATTAGGTGCAACAGGGGATAGAAATGAGAGTAGCTAGAGGGAGAAGTTATGTTGGAGAGTGGCATGGGCATATCCATTTTGAAGGTGGCTGGGAGAACAAGAGAGACTTGAAGTTGATGTGGTTTGGAGTATTGCGAAGGTAGGGAGGGACAGCGTTCCATCATTTAGATATGGAGTAGGACAGCAGGAGGTGGCCAGGGGGTCATGAGGGTTTGTAGATTGGTAGGAGGTTTTGGTTTTCTGATCTGAGTGAGCAGTTAGGAATATAAGGGATTAAGGTGGTAGCGAGAGTGGGGCAGCTTGTAGGTTTAAGATGAACTTGTGGGCAGTGGTGAGTTTGAAGAAGTTCAGGTAATTAGATAGTTCGAGCCATTGCAGAGTATGGAGATAGTGGGGATGAGTTTTTTTGAATTGGTGGCAAATTTGCTTACTTTGTTGTAGCAGGATTTTAGTTTGGATTATAGGCAGAGTTGGAGATTGGTTATCAGAGGACCACTGTACATGAGAGAGTGGAGACTGTAGGAGGAGGCTACAGTTTTTCTTGTGAAGGGGGCGAGGTAGCGGTTGTGTCTGTACAGGAGTCCTAGTTTTTGGCAATTTTTTTTTGTTTTTTTGATGATAGTTTGGATATGGGTGTCAAACTTTCGATGTTCATCAGTGATAACACTGAGCAGTTTAGTATTTGATACAATTACAATGGAGACGTTATTCTGGCGGAGTAAAAATAAGGAGGTTTTGTTGATAGGGGAGTTTCTAGAGGGGAAAAGCTTGTCAGTTTAGTTTTATTTGCGTTTGGGGCCGGGTGATTGTGCATCCTTGTTTCGGTTTTAGAGAGGGCTGATTGGGTTTTTAGAAGTAGGTTAGAGGGGGGAGTATGCTGAGCAGATGATTGTTGAATCTTCAGCACTGGATTAGTGAAGAATCTGGGAAGGTTATGGTTATTAGTTAATATATTGTAGAGTAAAGGGCTTAGAACAGAACCTTGGGGCACACTGGTGGGGGGTGTGTAGAAAGGGAGAGGTTGAGGATTTCCATTGTACGGCTTGTTGTCGTTCAGAGCGGTAGCTAGAGAACCAGGCTATGGTGGAAGGAGAGCGGTTGAGAGAGGGGAGTTGAGATGGGAGTAAAGGGTGGGAGACAGTGTCAGAAGTTTTGGATAGGTCTAGGAATAGGGTAGATACAAATTTGCCAGAGTTGTGTGTTTGGTTAATGGTCTCGAGAAAGGAAAGGAGGGCAGTCATGGTACTACTGACTGCTGACAACCTTATTGACATTAGGAGTACTTTTATGTGAGAGCTTTGTCTCCAGTGACATTGTGTAAATTCATCTCTCACGTACCATATCAGTTTGTTTGAGAATTAACTGGTTGCCAGTAAAGCTGAGGTAATTTCTACATTGCCTCAGGATGCCCATATCCAGAAAGATGGTAATGGAGATAGTGGGAAAGATCATATCTATGGCAAGAGACCATTTTTTTATTGATTAGACAGTTGGAGTAAGAATGTAAAGCAATGTCAGGAATGTCCAATTTTCAACTCTGGGGACAGTGCTCGTCACTGCAAACTAGTTGTCCTGTGTGCAACTAGGTATTGGTGAAATTTCAGTTGTGCTTTTACAGGAAAAATGTCACTCAGGGTGTCTGTGCCTACACAGGGCACTGCCAAACACTTGTGGAGAAACTAATAAGTAGACCCTGAAAATTTAAGGATAAAGTATTTGGGAAGATTTTCTGAAGTTGGAAATAAATCAAGCAGTACTTACTGAAAACAAAGAATTAACTTGTTAAGAATGATAAAAAGAGGGGAGTCATATGAATGGGTACTGTCTGGTTACGACTAATGCTGGTCTCACCACAGCTTCACTCTGCTTGGACACAATGCTCCTTTGCTTCTTCTCTCACCAGAAGCAAAACATTATCACCAATCCCAAGATGAGAAGCAGGCCACAGCCTGTTTGGTGATGCACTGCCTTGTCCCAGATGATGCAATGGCCTGTAGGCTTGTTATAGCCTTTTTCGCGTAGATGCCTTGAATAGCAACCAGAGCAGTCAGGAACATCAAGCACGGACACAAAATGCCCAACCAGAAACTGTTGAGAATCAGTGCACACTGCTGCTTCTCTCACCAGGCGTAGAATATAAGCACATATTCCAAGCTGTCACCTATGAAGCAGTTATTAGGCTTTCCAGTGATCAACACTCTCCAGGAAATAATGTCCCCTGCTCCTTCTCTCACCAGGAGAAAGCAGAACCAGTAATTCCAAGATGACTACTGAGAGGCAGAAAGTGGGCTCTCCAATAATTGTTGGTCTTGCAGTTGATGCAGATTTTAAAGGTAAAATGGAAAAATGGGTTTATATCCTAAGCAATGCATTGTGCACTACACAGTTAGGTATGAGGGGGAGGGTAACTTGAGCTTTAGCTGTCTAAGTGGACAGCCACTAATTTTAAAAACAATATGTATTGAAAGGGGGGTGGGCACTTTGTATTCTGGTTCTATGGAATACAGTGGGATGGCTAATAAATTTAAATAGTTGAAGGGGAGTGATTTCACAGAATAAGTTTTTGCTTACTCACAGCAGCCAATGAAAGGGGAGAGGGAAGGAGAAATGTGGTCAAATTAACATAAGGGGCATGCAACTAGAAAGGCAAACGAGATTAAGAACACAACAGCACCAGGGTGAGAGGGTAGGAAAATTTTCTGAGAGACTCACGAGACACAGTTGTGGTCTCTTTCCTAGTTTTAATGTGCAATTAAAAGCAGAATAGAATTAAACATGGTATAAAGAAAACAAATCACAATATAAAAAAACAGAAGAATGCAATAAAGTAATGCAAAATGCAAGAAGGCAAAAGCAAACTAACCTTTCCCCTCATAGCAAGTTGTGGTAGAGTTTGGGTGAGATTTTACAGTAAAGCCTACTTCTCATGTTTTTGTTTTCCATTTATTACTTTGTTTTTGTATTTTTATTTTTGCAACATCCACTATGCATATTGTCTTTGGATTCAGCTCTCAAAAAGCAAGAGCATTTTTACTTTCTCACAGGTGAAAATGTGTAATACATAAAAATTGTAAATATAGTTTGCTTTTATTGTATGTGTAAATAACACAGAGCTTTAAGAAATGGAATGACACAAGGTCATGACTGCATAGATCCATTTTCTTCTGATGTTATGCATTCTGGACTCGACTGAGTAGATATCAGGTTTATGTAAGATGTCATCCTGTTGCAATATAAATGAAATTAACTTATGAAGGACTACAGAGGAAAGTAACATTTATTTTATACATTGTAAACAAATTAAGACTTACAATACTTATCAATTTGAGTGCTGAAAGAGACAGTGTTGAGTAGATAAGGACGCACTTGTTTTATTTTGTGGTTGCTATTTATAGGTACATAACAAAGATGCATCATTATGAAAATGGTATGAAATGGTGATGTACTGCAGGAAAAGACAGTAGCATGTTCATGCACAAATGTATGCTCTTACATCATGTGTTCCAGTGGATTTATGCTGACTCAACAAGAACAATTTTAACAAGTTCAAAATAGTTCTGGTAAACACTTTCACTGAAACAAAACACAATTTTTTTTTGCTGTGGGCAAGCCCCCTACTCCCCTCTTTTTAGGGAGCAGTCCCTTGACTTATATGAACTAAATCCATGCTTGTACAATAATGGGGAAAAGACAAAGACAGGTGTGCTGAAAGTGGTTTTCACTGGAGCCATTTTGGCTGAATGGGACTAAACTGAAGTTATCCGTCATGTTTCTGACCCATTTTACATCACCGCATTGTGCCAGATGGGGTCCCTAGTATTTTATAGCACAGTAACAGTAGATGTTCATGTTATTGATCACTGCTGCAGTAGCCTTAGCTATGTGTTATCCTGCCAAGGATACAACAGCTGGCCAGCTTTCAAAGCTTCAGGGCATCTTCCATGCACCAAAACTATCTGGCAGCTCGAGTTGAGCGGACTAAAAGACAGATGTGGTTGCCAAGCCCTTCAGAGCTGTACTGCCACAGAAGAGTATACCCTGTCAGGTGTTTGAGAACGGACACTTGGCTTGTGCTGTTGCTTTCCTGGGCAGATAAGTTCCCTTTGGGGGACCTTCCATTCAGTAATTTTTGTTGATTACTAATACTTTCTACTTCAGGAAAGTTATTTTAAAGCTAGGAGCTTGTGTTTTAATGGACTGCCATGAGACTGCACAGTATATTTAAATGGGAGTGCTCTTATTTTTCTGTCAATTTAAAAAGCTCTTTAAAGTAAATAAAACATTTATGTGGAAACATTGTTTATTTTACTTTTTGGGACTGCCCAAAGTGTTGCTTTTTACTGTGTTTGTCTGGGGGGAAAAAGTGGCGTTTAAGCAATTTTAGTTTTTACTGGAATCTGCTGCTTGTTTTGCGTAGGAAAGCGGCACCATTTTCGGCTTGACCATGGAATAGACTTGTCAGCCCCATGGTCAGGCCTTCTTCCAACTACAAATAAAAAAAGTTAAGTAAACAACCTTTGCCATCACAGCAGGCTGGCAGTTTGCCTTAGCTGCAGGTAGGTGACTCTGTGACCGTTGGTTGTACCTCAGACCACTCATCTTTTACCCTGGTTCCCTGTGGTGTGGTACCTCCAGCCACAATGGACTAGGGGTTAGCCATGTCCTCTCTGGCTGTTGGGGTTCCCTTAGTGGGCAGGGGAGAGCAACTCTTGTTGGTTGTGGGAGAAGAAGGAAAGACTTCCTTGTTTTGTCAGAATGTTGTGCCCATCCCTGGGGAAGCTGCTGCTGCTATTAAAAACACTTGCTCATTTTTCTTGTCAAAAAGAAACGGAGAAGTAAACATGTATCTGCTCTTCCTCAAGTTTTCTTAGACAGGAGTAGTTTGCTGGGTCTAGCTCAGGCTTTAGTTCAGGCTTATGATCCGTCTTATAAAGCAGTTTCTGGTAAAATAAAGGGATATACTGCCTTTCTTGAAGAGTCAAGATTCTGAATCCGGACAGGAGGATGAAGGGAAAGATAGAGGTTTTTCTCCTCAGATTTCTGATTCAGATTCTGAGGAGATGGTGTTTGACTGTCCTTGGGAATGGATTCTCTTTCTTGGAGACTATTTATTTCTCAGTCCTTCAGAAAATATTATGATCTGTGGTGGAAAGAATTTCAAGAAGCTGCACCCATTCCACCAAGCTGCACCCATTCCACCATTTCTGTCAGCTTTGAAGGATGTGTGCGTCACTGCCCGCAATTTTCCTAACAGTCAGCTGCCTGCAAAAAGGCAGATAGTATGTATAGAGTTCTTCATTCTTTTAAGTGTTTATATACTCTTCCCAAACATAATCTAGCAGATATAGCTTTAGTTAATTCTTTTGCTGCTAAACTGTTAGTTAATTGCAGTTCTACTAGGTCTGATGAGAAGATTATTGTTAAGTATTGGAAAAAGTATAAGCTTCTGCAACTTTCAGGCTCATATATGTTAAGGTGTGTTCTGACTAATTGTGAAACTATGAGGAATGTTTTATCTGCCGTTTCTTCTTGTCAGGAGCAATCTGCTTTAAATAATTTAATTTATCCTGTTCGAGTCACGATTCATTGTTTACAGTGTGAGTATGACTCTGTTTATACTATTTCAAGGGCTATCACCACTGGTACTATTTTGAGGAGGTTTGCATGGCTGCATTCTCTGAACCTCCCAGATGATGATAAAATAAATTCTTCTTGGATAGAGATTTAGTCTTTGGCCCATCTTCTGCAGAGATGATCAATAAGTGTGATGAAAGGAGTAAGCTGTTATAGGGAAACTCTGAGACTTTTCAGTCCTTCTTTTTCAAGTTTTCGAATGCATTCTGCAACTGCACATCCAGTTTTGGTAAAAAAAACAAAATAAACAGTCTCATAGGTAGGTACTTGGCTATCGGCCCGAGGGCCTACATAAGCCTAGCCAACAAGGTTCCCTGGCTTTACGCCACCCAAGAAAGTTATTTTCCTGTGCCACTGTCGAGCAGAGACACAGAAGTGATCCCCGGGGTGCATTTCCTATTTCCCTTCCACTCATCAAGATTTTTCTTGAAGAGTGCTAATGAAGAACTTTGCTTGACATAGATGGGGTAGCCTGTTCCAGAGTATGGGAAGTCTCTGGGCCAGGAATCTATCCCTCCAGCATGTCCTGTTTATTGTGGTGACAAGGTTTAGGTCCCTAGAATGTGTAGCTCGGAGGGATTGGAATTTCTTTAGGTGTCGCATGTCCAACAGCTCTGGGTTTGATATAGCTTTATATGTTAGGCAGAGATCACCTCAGAGTAAGCAATATGCTTCGGAGTAAAGCTGGAGTTTTTTGAGACTGTCAGTGTAGGGCATCTGTTTGAGGCCAGTAACCCTCTTTGTGAGGTACTTCTGTGGCCTTTCCAACTGCTGCAGATGTCTTGTGAGGTACATTTCAAAAGGGGCGTTGTACTCTATAATAGGTCTAATGAGTGTCGAGTAGAGGGGAACAATGACCTCTTTTTTTTCCTGGATGAGAACCCTTTTATGATGAGGTGTGCCACGTAGAAGGACTTGCTGACTACTGTGGTGATGTGACTATCAAAGGACAGACTACTGTCCATCTGGGTCTCAAGGTCTCTTATCAAACATTCGGTGTTAAGTAGACTGCTGTCTGTGTAGTAGTTCATGGATACAGAGTTTTGACCAAAGGGGATGACCGTACACTTTTTGGCATTGAGATTGAGGCCATGGCTCTGATACCAGGCATCTGTCTCAGTGAGGCCCTTCTATAGGATTTCCACATCATTTGGTGACTCAACTATGGCTCCTAGTTTGCAGTCATCTGCAAACTTCATTAGCCAGAGGCCTTTTGTGTTAGCCTGTACTTCAGAGAAGTAGATATCAAACAGGAGAGGTCCCAGGACTGAACCCTGTGGTATTCCACTTGTCACTGGTTTGAGGTCAGATTTGGAGTGTGCAACTTTTACAGTGTGGGTTCCGTCAGTGAGTCACTTGGCAGCCCATCTTGTGACGTAGGGATTTATACATAGTTTAGTGAGTTTAGCTATAATTCTAGAATGGGGGATGGTGTCGAGAGCCTTGGTGAGGTCAAGATAGGCTGTGTGAACCACCTTACCCTCATCTACGGTTTTGTTTACTGCCTCAAAGAAGTCGATCAGGTTCAGGAGGCATGATCTGCCTTAGACAAACCCAAACTGGGTGGGATTCAGAGTTTGGAGGTTGCCAATGTCTTTGTTTATGAGTTCCATGATGATACGTTCTATGGCCTTGCAGACCAGGCTCATCAGGCTAATAGGGCGATAGTTCCCAGGATCAGTGGTGGCTCCCCCTTTGTGGAGTGGGATAACTGTTGCTGTACGCCATTCAGTGGGCACAATGCCAGATGTGAGGCTATGATTGAACATGGTGCTTAGGTGGGGAGCCAGTTTGTTCTGAAGTTTGTGTAAAATGCCGCCTGGGATGTTGTCCGGTCCCATGGATGCTGTGTTTTTGGCTTTAGAGTGTGCATCTTTTACCTGCGTAGTTGTGATTACAGGGACTCTTGCATTCTTCCTGTATAGCTATGGGCCCTTTTGGGGGGGGGGGGGTCAGTTGGTTCTGTAATTTTCGTGCCGTTGTGCTGTAACTCGGAACAGATCTAGCTGTTGCCATTGAGATTCCTGACATAGCTATAGAATGCTTTCTGGTTGTCCTTAGAATCAGTTGCTAGCTTTGGAGGCTCTTATAAAGGATCTCAGCTTCTTACTGAGGCTGACCAGGGAGATCCTCCACTCATGGGATTTTACTCTCCTTTGCAACAATTTCTTCCTTCTGTTGTACAGTTTGTTTATGGCAGGGGACCACCAGATTGGCTTCCTTTTTTTGGAGGATAGTGTCTTGGTTCTGATGGGATAGCATGATCCATGCACTCGTGTAAGTGCTTATAGAGTACATTTGTGTAGGATTCAGCAATTGTAACTATATTGCCCATCTGCATGGGTGTCATGAAGTTCACCACTTCTGTCTTAAGAAGAAGCATGAAGTTGGCTTTGGAGAATTTTTTTCCGTGGTTTCCTTAATGGGGGGTGGGGATGGGATGTGGATATCGAGGGTGATTAGCTTATGGTCAGATCGGACCAACGAGGAGTTGACCAGGTATGGAACACCGGTCACTCATGTTGGTAATGACTAGGTCTAGGATATTGTTGCCCCTGGTGGGGGTGTGGATAACTTGATCCAGGGCATTGGAGTTTATGAATTCCAGAAAGTGTTGTGTGAAGGAGTTGATACACGAGTAGTTTTCCCAGTTAATGGTGGGGTAGTTGAAATCGCCCATTATTAGGGTGTTTGGTTGAATTCTAATATTTTCCAGTACATCAAGAAAAGAGGAGTGGGAATCATAGGGCATGGTGGGGGATCTGTAGCAAGCTACAATTTGGGTTGCAGTTTTGCCCAGAGTTTGTTGCACTTGAATAACCTCAGATGCATTATGCTGAGCAACTAGCCTGGAGGTGTGGATATCCTTAATGAATATGGGCACACCTCCGTCTTTGGTGTTCCAGTCCAGGTTAAATGGCCAAAAAGTGTGGTAAGTGTGGTAGTAGTGCAGGAGTGCTCTCTGGAGCCTTGAACCAGGTCTCAGTCACTGCACAGATATCTATGTTCTATATTTTAAGGAGTGCCTCGAGTGAGTGCATCTTGAGATTTAGACTTATAGCATTGAGTAGCATTACCCTCTGTTTTTGCTTGCCTGTTATGGTGGTGAATTTGTCATTTGAATCTTGCGTACAAAATGGCACTATAGGGGTGGCAATAGCCTTAGCCAGTATCCGGAATCCCAGGGGCGACAGGTGCAGGCAATCTCTGGCAAAGCATCGTGGTCTGTCGACCATGTCATCCCAAGCAGACATATGCTGGTTCCCCTTTGACAACAGAAGCTTAGCCAATTGTTGAAGTCAATCATTTTGTCCTTGTACTGCGGTATCATTCTGGCGATGGCAGAATGCTACTCAGAGCTTGGGTCATACCTGCCTGGGCTACAAGATCGGAGAGCTCTTCCATGTCTCTTTTCATGTAGTCCAGGGAGGTACATCTCAGGTCATTCACACCAACATGGACAATGACAGAGTCATATTTGTACCTGTTGTGGAGTGACCTGAGGGCGTTGGTTATCCTAGCACCCGACAGGCAGCTGACAGTAACAAGGTTTAGCCTGGTGAGTGGGACATCAGTGTGCCTGACTATAGAGTCACCTATGACTAGTGTGTCTGATACGTTGTTTTGCCTTATTGGCTGTGGTTGAGTGGCACACTGAGTTTGAGCTTTGTGTCATTTGGGTTGTGTTGGGGGGGTGGAAGTTTCTTGCAATTCTGCTTTGGAAGTCTCTGTTGCTTGGGAAGATTATTATTGAGAGCCTCCGCAAATGTTTTTGTATTTCTGTGTGTGTATTTTGGTGGTGTAGATGTCGTGCGACTATGTGATAAGTGTGGTGTGGTGCAATTGTTTACCTTCTATTCTTGAATGTCAAGTTCAGTCTTGGTTGGAGAGAGCTTTACCTCCAGTTTGGCTAGATAAGTGCATCTCTCACAGGTTGTAGTGTTGTGTGGCAGGAAGGGAGGGTTGTCTGTGTACATGAGGCAATTTCTACATTGCCCTAAGATGCCCAGGTTCATCAGATCAACAGGAGAGAACACTGGGAGCTGACCCTTGGACATGCCTGAAAAAAAAAACTATTCTCCTCTAGATAAGTGAGGAAAGCGAGTACAAGAGCTGTTTTTCTCTAAGCAAGTGAGGAAAGTAAGTGCAAAAACCGTTTTCCTCTATGTAATGAGAAAGGTTGAGTGCTATAGTAATTAGTAGCTTATTTAGTGCTTACAACAAGTTCTGAACAAGTGCTGAGCACGAATACGCAAATTCAAGTGCTAAACTAAGAATCTGTTTCTGCACTAGACTAGTTACAGGAAAGAAACAAGTGCAAATGCGGGCTTTCAAATCAGAAAGTTGAGAGAGATGGAAAAGATTGCCCAGACAGCCAATAACTACAGTTTCTGGGCCAGAACCACTCCTTGTGTGGTAGACAGGTTACCTAGTGCTTACCACTCCCACTGACAAGCTAGAAGGCTTCCCTCCAACACAGAAAGGCTTGGTGGGGCGGGGGGGGGGGCGCTCAGAAGCTTACATACAGTCCTGGATAACAGCCTATCTCTACCTGGACTACACTAGTTACATGAAAGGTAGGAAACCGGCTTGCCATTTTTTTGTGTTTTGTTTTTGTTAAAGTAGCGAAAACAGCAGTAAAAACAATTCAAATGCAGTGTAATCTAGCACACGAGTATGTAGCAATATTAGACCAAACACAGTTTAAAAAAAATGCAATTAAATTAAAAATGACTAAAAATAAGTGCAGAAGGAATGTATTGGGTAAAATGTGGTAAGGAGATGGGACTGGGGGAAGTGTCCCAGATCAAATCTACAGTGGAGTGGGCAATTGCAAAAGCCACCAAATTTAAACAACAAACCAGAAATAGGGAGGGTGGGTGGGACAAAACACTTTCAGCAGAGATCTGAAAAACTATACAGTGAATCAAAAATAACAGTGCACAACTCTGAATTTATTTTTATTTATTTTATTTTATTTACATTTGTTGACCTGGAGTGTCCGACTGGACATAGGTCCATTTTCAGCGGAGGCCCAGGGAGAAAAGCTCCACAGTTAAAATACAGACAGTAGTTACATTGGATTACATAGTAATTAACAATATAACATGGCAATTACTTAGAACATATTTACAGATGAAGAACATAGTACATCAGTAGACAACTAGAATCTTTATCTGTGAAGTACATAATGGACGTTAACAAATGTTACAATAAGTTCCTGCTGTATAATAAGTACTAGGCTTATGAGCATCTGAGCTTGCTATAATTAAGGTAGTTAGTGGAAAGAAAGGTAGTGGTTGGATGGGGTGGGTGATTTTAGAGTGGGAGTTGCAAGGGCATAGCAGGCATGTTTTTGGGTGCACTTTTAGTAAAGTTTTAAAGTGGGTGCATGATGGCACGGAGGTAATTGTGGGTGGGAGTTCCATAATTTGGCTATGGTGCAAGAGAATAGTGCTTCACCAATAGAGTTATTGGCTTTAGTGATCTGCAAGTGATTTTTTGCTGGATCATAGTGGTCTGGTGGTGCGGTAGGGTTGGAGTAGATTCTGGAGGGATGGGACATTTAATGGATGGTTTACTAGTTTGTGGGCAAGTGAGAGTTGATACCATTGAAGGAGGTGAGGGAGTTCAAGCCAGCCCAGTTCAGCAAGTGAGAGAGAGTGGTGACTATGGTAGGATGCCCCTGTGGTGAATTTGGCGATTTTGTTGTAGCAGGTTTCTATCTTGTTTAGATCGCATTGCCTTAGGTTGGTATATATTGGAGAGACATAAAGTAGGGTGGAGATAAGGTGGGAATTTGCTATTGAAATCTTTACTGCTTTGGTGAGAAGTTGCTTATTTCTGTATAATGCTCCTAGTTTTTTGTGGACTTGGTCATGGATATGTGAATGTCAAATTTTAGTTAGTCTATTTCCAGTCCTAGCAATTTGGTGTGTTCAGTTGGGTATATAGTGGTGTTGTCTTTTGCTGTGATGGTGAGAGTTGTTTTGAGTATGTTTAGTGGGTTGGAAGATTAGTAGTTTAGTTTTGTTTGGGTTGAGTATTAATTGGGTATCTGATAACCAAGTTTCAACAGAGGAAAAGGCTTCCTGTGTGACTTTTTGCAGTTTGGGTAGGGACTGGGCTGAGCAGATGATGGTTGAGTCATCTGCGTATTGTATGAGTGTGGCATGTTTGGTGGCAGAGGCTAGATTATTGGTGAAAACAGAGAAGAGTAGGGGTCCAAGGATGGATCCTTGGGGAACCCCTGTGGAGACAGGTAGTTGAGTAGATATGTCATTCTGCCATACAACGGATTGTTGGCGGTCCAACAGGTAGCTCTGAAACCAGTTGGTGACTGAGAGAAGGATAGGTTATTGAGGACAGAGATAAGTTGTTTGTGTGGGACCATGTCAAATGCTTTAGATAGGTCTAGGAAAGTAGCAGAGGAGAGAGAGCCATTGTTTTTATGCTGAAGGATAGTGTTAGTAAAGGAGAGTAAGGCAGTGGTGGTGCTATGGTTTGGTCGTAAACCATGCTGAGTATCGGAAAGGAGGTTGTTAGTAAGGAGTAGTCTGAGACCTGAGAGTGTATGCATCTCTCTAGTATTTTAATAAATAATAATAATAATTAAAGTATAATAAAATTAGTCCAGCGACAATTTATAGTACACTATATATTTTTGGTTCTTCAGAATTGTGTACTGTAAATTGTTGCTGGACTATTTTAATTCAGAGTTGTGCACTGTTCTTTTTGATTCGCTGTATAGTTTTTCAGATCTCTGCTGAAAGTGTTTTGTCCCACCTCCCCCTATTTTCTGCTGTGTCTTAAGTTCTGACTATTTGAAGGAATACTTGCATAATAATAAACCCGGTTAGTTAACAGCCTGCATATCATTGCTGGAACCTGGGTCTAAAACAGCTCTTCAAACTATCTGGAAATGTATAGAACTAAGTATATATTTTTGGTTCTTCATAGGTTTATACTAGGCTATCTGCCCTAAGGCATTTATAAGCCTAGTCCAAATTTTTGTGGCTTACGCCACCCCTTATATGAAAAAATACTGTGCCCATTAGTTTGTTGTGCCTCTGTCCAGCAGTGACACAGAGATGATTCCCGGGGTAAACCTACGATCTCCCATCCACAGGTCAAGATTTCTCTTGAACAGAGCCAGCGAGGTGCTCTGCCTCACATGGACCGGGATTTTATTCCACAGCATAGGGAGTCTCTGAGTGATAAATCTATCCCTCCAGCACGTCCTATTTATATCCGTGCTAAGGTTTAAATCGCTTGCTCTAGTGGTTTTGGTGTATTTGGATTTTTTGAGGTGGAGCATGTCCATTAATTCCGGGTTGGACATGGCCTTGTATGTCAGGCACATGTCACCTCTGAGCAGACGGTATGCGACTGAATAGAGCTGGAGTTTCTTCAATCTGGCAGCATATGACAGATTTTGGAGTCACTTTATCCTTTTGGTGAGGAACTTTTGGGGTCTCTCCAATTGGTGCAGATGTCGGGTGAGATACATCCCGAATGGGGCATTGTACTCTATCATTGGTCTGATAAGTGAAGAGTACAGGGGAACAATGACCTCACTAGATCTGGATGTGAATCCCTTCATGATCAGGTGGGCAATGTAGAAGGTCTTTCTAACCACTTTAGCAACGTGAGTGTCAAAAGAAAGGCCACTGTCAACCTGGGTCCCCAGGTCCCTGATGACCTTTTCTGTGCTTAGTGGATTGCCACCTATATGGTAGCTTGGGGTTACCTTGTTTTTCCCGAAGTTTTTGGCGTTTAACTTCAGGCCATGGCTCTGGCACCAGCTATCTGTTTCCTGAGTCCCTTCTGAAGGATATCCGTGTCTGATGCACTTTCCACTATTCAGAATTCTTAGCTCTGTTTATCTGTATAACAATTTACAGTACACAGTTCTGAAGAACCAAAAAAATATACTTGGCTCTGTATATTTCCAGATAGTTTGAAAAGAGCTCTGTTAGACACAGGTTCTAGCAATGATAAAATACAGGTAAACAGAAATTTACGGAAAAATGACAGGTGAGTTCCAGGATGAATTCTATAAACTCCCAAAACCAAGGATAGTCCAGTAAGTCAGGATAACTGAGACTTTGTCACACATACACACACAGACACACTGGGACCCCGTCGGCCCCTTTTTTTCTTTCAGAAAGTCTGAATCTTCATTTTTCTCCTTGGCAACAGATACTTTCAGACAAATGAGTTTTGAAGATTATTCATCAAGGTTACAGATGGCAGTGGGAGGAAATTCCTCCTTTCCAGGGGGTAATTTGTCATCCTCCAGACCAGACTCTGTTGTTTTCATCTGTCCGTCATCATATTGTGCCTCTGGGAGTGACCGAACCAGTTTTCCCTTCCTAAGTGAGAAAGAGGTTTTATTCAAGGATCTTTTTTGTGCCAAAAAAAAAAAAAAAGAAAATGCTTTGAGACCAGTTCTGGATCTTTCTTTCCTAACCTTGCTTGTGATAGTGCCCAGATTCAAAATAATGTCACTTCACAACCTAACTCTTCTTACTCATTCAAGTTACCTTCTAACCCACTTAAAGGATGCTTATCACATTCCTATTCATCTAGATGTCAGACTATCCACTGCACCAAGAATGTTTGCAAAGTGTCTAGCTCTAGTTATAGCTCATTGCAGGCTATTGGGTATCCACGTTTCCATATTTAGACTTTGTCTTTGCAGAGTCTTTTTCAAAGTATCAGGAATCTCTCTCTTTCTTGGGTGAGAGATCACTTACACAAGCTAGTATTCCAAAAGAACATTCAAAAGGATTTCTTAACTGCTCACAAGATTGTGTTTCTGGGATGTCCTCTAGACACCACAATTCAGAGCTTTTCTTCCACAGGAAACATTGATGCATTTCTAGGGATTTCCATTCAGACTTCTGTGACTGCAAGGGAATACCTTAGGATTTTGGGTCTCATAGCTTCAATGATTGTCATGATGCCACTGGCAAGACACCACATGAGAAAGATACAGTGATATTTTAAGTCTTTGTGGTCACAGCACCAATATCCCTTGTCTTTTCAGATTCCAGTGCTGGGATTTGTCAGAAGGAAATTGTTTTGTGGCGACAGCAGATATTCCTAAATACAGGTCTCCCCTTCTACTTCCCTCTTCCAAAGCAGTCAGTCACCACAGAGGCCTCAGACTTTGCCTGGGGAGCAGTTTCAGGAGGGATAAAAGTGCAAGGTGTATGGGACAACAAGGACAGAGGTAAGTGCATAAATATAAAAGAGAAGCTTGCCTTGATCAAGGTATTCAACTCTTTGAATCATCATAGGTCTCCAGGAAACCTTCAAGTTGTTGGACAATACCACAGTCATGTGGTACATCAACAAGTAAGCGAGAACCAAGTTGTACCCCCTCTGCAGACTAACCATCCTAGCTTGAGATATAGCTTCACAGCACAGTCTCACTCTACAGACATCCTACATTCCATCAGAGTAAAACTGTGTGGCAGACATGCTGAGCAGGATCGGGGTAGACCATCACGAATAGAAACTAGATCCAGGGGTCTTCCAACATTTGATCCATGTGTGGAGAGTTCCTCAAGTAGACCTCTTTGCCTCCTCTCTGGACAACCAGCCAGCAAGATTCTGCTCTAGAACTCCAGGCCTGGAAGACAGATGCCTTTTCCTTTTCTTTCAACAGGAATGTTCCTGTATGCTTTTCCAGTGGTTCTACTAACTTCCAGAGTACTTCCAAATATTCAGAAGGAATCCCCCCCCCCCAAGATCTTTTTGGTGACTCCCTTCTGGTCCAGGCAACTGTGGTTCTCTTTTCTGTAGGAAATAGCCAGTGGCAATTACCACAAGTTTTTTCACAGAATGAGCATTTTGACCTAATTGATTGTCGCCACTGACTACAGTTTGTACCGTGACTACGGAGTCAGCAGTGCTAAATTTAAATTCTGTGATAAGCTCAACCTGTCTGGGGACCCAAGCTTGAGCAAAACTGCAAGAAATGTACTTGTGGTGTCTGGTAGTTGTAAACAGGGAAACATTGAAATTAATCCTATGTAAATGCAAGCCTGCTTGCACATCTGTGTATATACCAACTTTACGTCAGTGAAAGCTGGTGAATGTGGTTAATTTGCCTCACTTTTCAGTCATACCTCTCAACTGTCCAGATTTGCACAGAATGTCCAAAGTTTTGCATCAAAACATTGGATTGTTCCTGTTAAAATTTTTGGTTTTGTGGCAAATCACCGGGATGATCTGCAGAATGAAATTAGTAATCCGTGTCATACATTTGAGTTTCACTTCATATCTTTTAGAAAATGCATTTTAATACATACCCTGTTATTCTAGCAATTTTCTAAGTTTATAAGAGCAGTATTTCAAATCTGTCCCTATTTTGGGCCTTTGTACCCCCATTATGTCAGGCTTTGTCCAGATTTCTTGGGCTAAGAGGTTGAGATGTCCGTTTCCAGTGTTCATTGGTAGTATTGTTGCCGGATGTCTTATTGCTGTATCAGTGGGGCAGACAACAAAAGACAGAAGTAAATGTTAGAAAGCATAGTTATAACATTGCCCAGAAGCTTCTAAAATGTAGGTCTTGCCTGTCGCATGCATGAAGGAAATGAAAAATAGGTACCTATGTTATCATTGCTATTACTGGTTTATTTTTAGATTATATTAATGAAATGTATCTTTTTGCAAGTTATGGGCAAAGAGACACTGTGACGTGATGTCTAATGAAGTGTCCTGTCTGTGCTGTTAAGAGTTGAGAGCAGAGGACATGATTTTGTAAGTCATAGTCTGACACTTAGCTCGTAATGTTTTTTTTCTGATTGCTGTCTCATCTTGGCATTAAAGCAGATTGTTTCAGAAAGATGAAAAATGCGTTGTTAATTTATAATAGTAACACATTTAGATGAAAAATTGTTAGACTCTTTAGATCTCTTCCTAGCTATTGCTTTCAGCTGGTTACACAGTAACCCATATACCTGTGAGTACTACATTACAGGCTGCATGATAAAGGTAAACACACACACACACACACACACACACACACACACACACACACACACACACACACACACACACTCTTGCTGTTAACACTTAAGGAGTGCAGACCTTTCCACATGATCACTATGTGGGAACAGCTAGTATATTGTCTCTCTCTGATTTAATTATTTATATATTTAATTTATTTATTTTTCTGATGTTTAGATTAGACCTTCTAGGCAGATACCTTTTATTCACAGTTGGGGACCCAGGGAATAAAGCACCCTATACAAATAGTGTGTGTATGTGTGTGTGTGTGTGTGTGTGTGTGTGTGTGTGTGTGTGTGTGTGTGTGTGTTTTGTATTTCTGTATGTGTATGCCCATAGAGGTAATAAAGATTCATAGCTATATGTGCACACATTTATATGAGAGGATTGTATCCTAAAAGCAGAGTAAAGCACAAGCTTAAAAAAAAACATTTTCTCTGTAATGCAACAGTAAGAGAAGAGGATGCCAAAAGTCCGTTCCAATTCCTCCTTGCACTACAAAATATTTCTTAGTTTTCTTTCTGAATGAAACTGTTCCTTTTGGCGTTTAAGTATTCTTTCTTTTTTTTTAATTCTTATTAAAGAAATTGTGCCAAACATATGCATTTCATGTTTATTAGTAAATGTAAATTACCTCATGTTGAAGAGAGTAGAAGACAACAGAAAAACGTTTTTCTTCTGAGTTAATGAAAATAAAGATTTCTACAGTTTCATAATCCTGAACATAAGTATAATGTGTAACTAAGCATTAAGGTGTGATCAGTGCATATACTAATGCTCTAATTAATCAACCACATGTGAATGGACTGTTGCTTGAGGTACAGCTGAGTGACACATTATCTCTTGGGTTGATTAAACTTATGAATGACAAAGGGATATGTAAATCATTTATTCATTCTTTAATACCTGGTTTATCCTATTCATGGTTGTAGGGGAGCTAGAGTTTATCCTGGGAAGCATTGTATGCAAGGCAGGAAACCAGCCCTAGATGGTAAGCCTGCCACTCCACCACAGGATGCTTGCATACTCACATGTATGATGAAACACACACACATGGGCAACGTAAAGGGTCAACATTTCTTACATATGGGCAACGTAAAGGGTCAACATTTCTTCTATCCATGTATTTTTGGGATGTGCGAGGAAACTAAAGACCCTGTTGAAAAACACACAGACTCATTTGAAGTTTATAGACTCCTCACAGAGGGTACATCTGCTGGGAACCAAACCAAAGAGTCAAGTAGTGTGAAGCAGCAAGTCTAAGCAATGCTGATTTAATTGTAATGAGGTTAAATTATTTCCACACAAACTAAAGAGGAAAATACCACCCAAAAACCTATAGGAGTGTAGTCACCATTGAACACAAACAGTAGGGGACTAAGAGCCACCAGAGGCAAACAAAAGGTTATAAAAATCCAAAAAGGAACTTGGTGTAAATCCGAAAAACAACTTTATTGATGCTTTAACCTTTATCACCGCATTTTCGAAAATGCGGTGATAAAAGTTGTTTCTCAGATTTACACCAAGTTGTCTTTTGGATTTTTATAACCTCTTGTTGGCCTCTTGTGATTCCTAGTGCCCTACTGGAAGTCTTTCGGCTTTTCCCAGTTAGGGGTTGCCACAGCGGAACTCTGGGCCACTAATGATTGGCAGTGTATTTTTACGGTGCCACATTGCCAGCCCGATGCCCAGCCTAAAGGCACACCCATTCATGCACGCACCTACCTGCATGTCTTTAGATGTCATTCGATCACAGGGAGGACATGCAGACTCCACACAGAAGGCACTCCAGCCTAGAATCCAATGGGGAGAACCTCTTGCTGTGAAGCGACAATGCTAACCGCTGCACCACCACATCCCCCTATTCCTAGTGCCCTACTGCTGTGTTTAAATTTTCTTCCAGTTTTCTGATCATATGGTTTGCAACTTTAATAAATCCTGGACAGTGAAGTTGACCAGTCCTCATACCAGTATTTGTTCATTGGATATGTTTATGTGAATGATATGAAATATCTTTATTTTTGACTCAAAAGGTTGCAATTCTGCTTTTCATTCCAGTAGGGTAATGAACAGTCTGATGGACTCATAAGTGTCTGTCACTGTACATACTGAGGCAACACAGACATCTATTCCACATCTGTGAGAGGCTTGCGATTCTTAGACCGAATCACATGTCCCTCTGGACATGGTCAGTAAACTGCTGGAAAACATGTGCAACATAGTGAACTAAATTCAATATCCCTTATGTAACAGAGGTGCAGTAACATCACAGGATTCATAGCAGCCTGACATGAAGGGGAATGTATTTCAAACACACACACTGCATCCCTATGCTTTAGTCATCAAAAGCAGTATTCACACTAATATGCACAATGAATAACCGAGGAACAAAGATCTGTAGACACATCAGCCATAATCCTGTAGGATTTTCATATCTGTGTGCCTCCAATTTCCACTTGTAGGCTGTGAGATAAGTACTTCGAGCAGCTGCACACACTAATCAGCCAAGTATGCAGGCATACACAGAACAAAGTATGGCCTGCTATGTCAAACATAGTTAAATATCATGTTTTTGCCTATAAAACTTCATCTGAAATTTCCTCTGTACTTAAATAAAGAGCAACTAGTTTGCATGTTGAGAAACCCTGCCCCATGAGTTTAGTCTTAGCCTTGATTCTTATCCAGGCCAACCAGCTGCAACCCCCTCTTGCAGATCACATAAATATCTATAGACATCGATATATATTTTTCTACTGTTTTTGCGGTCAGCTTGGTGACTATAATTGTCCTTAGGCAATGTAGCCATTACTAACAATCACCTATGAAAGGCACAAATCCCCTCCAAGGCCTGACACAGACTAATAACTGGTGCCAGAGTGTAAAACTCAATGCCAAGAAATGCATATCTGTATTCTTTGGGAAGACTGCTACTTCTGGATACTACTACAGTCATAAAACACCCTTAAGAGTAGACCCAGTTTGCAGAGATTTGAGAACATCTGTAGACAGTAACTTGACCTTTGTCCACCATTTGTCTACAGTAGTAAGAAAGTAATTATATGTTGCACAACTTATAATCAAGGGTATGGCATCTAGGTCCAAGGATGTCTTTGGTCTGATGAGGGTCAAGTACAGAAAAACAATCATTGAGTGCAGTGCTCCCTTTGGTATGTACCTGACCGGACATATGCAACGATCGGTGTGTTCACAGATGTTCCTCAGAAAAAGAATATGGGGCATAAACAGCATGTCCTATACAGACTGCCTCAAAGCCCTTTTGCTGTATTCAGTCTCCTACAGACTGCTGAGAGGCGATCTATACCTGGAATCCAAAATATCTCCCGATCTTTCTCTGATGGACCTTTTGCATATCCGCAAAACAAGTATAAATGTTACCTAAACTGGGGGCATAAACCTCACATGCATCATAAATAGAAAATGTTGGAAGGATAGGTATGTGTCTCAGACTGCTCCTTCTCTTGAACTGGCTTCCTATCATTGTGAAACAAAGTTCTCCCCTAAACTAGTTCAAGTGCAACTTGGGACAGCAGATGAGAAATTGGAAATTTAGCCCTCATCTGGCATATGTCTCTCTATTAAATATAGCCTGTAAATGCTTGACCACCCATATCCAAGCCTATGTCGTCGTCTTCTTCCACGGCAGATCATCTCTTTCCATTTCTTCCTGTCCTCTCCATCTTCCATCTTGCTCTGTAAACACCAGCCACCTGCATGTCCTCTCTCACCACATCCATAAATGTTATCTTAGGCCTTCCTCTGTTTCTCTTACCTGGCAGCTCCATCCTTAGCATCCTTTTCCCAGTATACCCATCATTCCTCCTCAGAACGTGTCCAAACCAGTGCAGTCACACCTCTCTGGCCTTGCCTCCAAACCATCCAACCTGAGCTGACCCTCTAGTATACTGATTCCTAATCCTGTTCATCCTCGTCATACCCAGTGCATATCTCAACATCTTTAACTCCGCCACCTCCAACTCTTGCCTTTTTGTCAATGCCACCATCTCCAGCCCATATAACATAGCTGGTCTCACTACCCTCTTGTAGACCTTCCTTTTCACTCTTACAGGTACTCGTCTGTCACAAATCACTCCTGACACTCTTCTCCACCAACTCAACCCTGCCTGTACTCTCTTCCTCACCTCTCTTCCACACTCACCATTACTCTGAACTGTTGATCCCAAGTATTTAAACTCATCCACCTTTGCCAGCTCTGCTCCCTGCATCCTCACCATTCCTCTATCCTCCATCCTCCCTCTCATTTACACACCTATATTCTGTCTTAGTCCTGCTGATCTTCATTCCTCTCCTCTCTAGAACACATCTCCACCTCTCCAAGGTCTCCTCAACTTGTCTCCTACTCTCATTACAGATCACGATGTCATCCACAAACATCATAGTCCACAGGGACTCCTGTCTGATCTCGCCTGTCAGCCTGTTAATCACTATTGCAAATAGGAAAGGGCTCCGTGCTTATCCTTGATGTAATCCCACCTCCACCTCAAATGCATGTCACTCCTACCACAGACCTCTCCACCTGTCACACTACCCATGTACATATCCTGTACCACTCTTACATACTTCTCTGCCACTCCCGACTTCCTCATATAATACCACGACTCCTGTTTAGGCACCCTGTAATATGCTTTCTATAAGTCCACAAAGACACAATGCAACACCTTCTGACCTTCTCTATACTTCTCCATCAACACTTTCAGAGCAAACATTGCATCTGTAGTGCTCTTTCCTAGCTTGAAACCATACTGCTGCTCACTAATCATCACCACCCTTCTTAACCTAGCTTCTACTACTCTTTCTCATAACTTCATGCTGCGACTGATCAGTTTTATTCCTCTGTAGTTACTACAGCTCTGCACATCACCCTTATTCTTAAAAAAATCGGTACCAAAACATTTCTTCCTCACTCTTCAGGCATCCTCTCACTTTCCAAGATTTCATTAAACAATCTGGTTAAAAACTCCACTGCCATCTCTCCTAAACACCTCCATGCTTCCACAAGCTTGTCATCTGGACCAACAGCCATTCAATTCTTCATTCTCTTCATAGCTGTCCTTACTTCTTCCTTGCTTATCCATTGCACTTCTGATTCACTGTCCACACATCATCCAAACTTATCTCTCTCATTCTCTTCATTCATCAGCCCCTCAAAGTACTCTTTCCATCTGCTCAACATACTCTCCTTGCTTATATATTACCCTCATTATCCTCCATCACCCTTACCTGCTGCACTTCTTTTCCAGCTCAGTCCCTCTGTCTAGCCCAATTGGTACAGGTCCTTTTCTCCCTCCTTAGTGTCCAACCTTTCATACAGCTCTCCATATGCCTTGTCCTTAGCCTTCGCCACCTCTGTCTTCACCATACACCTCATCCCTTTATACTCCTGTCTTTCTTCATCTCTCTGACAGTCCTACTTCTTCTTCGCCAACCTCTTTTTCTGTACTTCCTTGTTCCACCACCAGGTTTCCTTGTCCTCCTTCCTCTGTCTAGATGTCGCACCAAGCACCTTTCTGGCTGTCGCCCTTACCAGCTCTGTTTTAGTTACCCAGCTATTTGGTAACTCTTCACTGCCACCCGATGCCTGTCTTAACTCTTCCTTGAACTCCACCTCACAGTCACCCTTTTTCAGCTTCCACCATTTGATCCTTGGCACTGCCCTCACACTCCTCCTCCTCTTCTTGATTATCATCATCATCATCCTGCAGACCACCATCCTATGCTGCCTAACTACACTTTCACCCCTTTACTGTCTCCAATCTCCTTCAGACTGGCCCTTTTACATAGGATATGATCTGAGAGCATCTTCCTCCATTATTGTACATCACCCTATGCTCCTCCTCTTCTTAAAATTCGTATTCACTGCAGCCATGTCCAGCCTTTTAAGAAAATCCACTACTGTCTGACTTTCTGCATTCCTGTCCTTAACACCATACCTACCCATCACTTCCTCATCCCCTCTGTTCCCTTCATCAGCATGCCCATTAATATCCGTTCCAGTCACCACTCTCTCACCCTTGGGTACACTCACCACCACTTCATCTTACTTGCTCCAATATTTTCTTTCTTATCGCACACCCAACTTGCGAAGCATATGCACTAATAACATTCATCACACCATCAATTTAAGCTTCATAAACATCACTCTATCTGACACTCTTTTACCTTTAAACACTCTTGGCGTACTGTTCCTTCAGGATAACCCCTACCCCATTTCTCTTCCCATCCACACCATGATAGAACAATTTGAACCCACCTCCGGTACACCTGGCCTTACTCCCCTTCCATCAGGACTCTTACATGCTCAATATATTAACCTTCCTTCTCCCATCATATTAGCTAGCTCTCTCCCCATACCAGTCATACTGCCAACTTTCAAAGTTCCTACCCTCACTTCCACACTCCTAGCCTTCCCCCTCCTCTTTTCCTGCCTTTGAGCATGTCTTCCCCCTCCTCTTTTCCTGCCTTTGAGCATGTCTTCCCCCTCTTCTTCTCCTTTGGCCAGCAGTAGCCCAATTTTCACCAACACCCTGTTGGCTAACCGTACTGATGGCAGTCGTTATCCTGGGCCTCAACTGATCGGGTATGGAAATCTGTATTGCTGTCTGCATATATTCTTCGGCAAAAGTTTTATACTGGATGACCTTCCTGATGTACTCTCTCTTTGTTTATCTGGGCTTGGGACCGGCACGAATTAATGCAAAGGCTTGTGCATCTCCAGTGGCCGGGTTCATATCCAAACCTATATATACCCCTTAAAATAATCCTAGGGAATCCAAACTTATCAGATACACTTGGGAAGCATGGTTAGGCTTAAAAAGGCCCATGGGGTCATTTGTCTAATATTCACCTATGAAACTGTGGAGTAGTGGAGGTGCACAGTGTGATTTGTGCACACGTCATTTTGATTTGCAGTTCACAAATAAAGGCACCCATTCCCTACATTATTAGGCATACCCACATAAGTTCATTTGTATCAAATTTTCCTTTGTGCACCTCATCCTTGCACAGTGCCATTACTACATAACACATCACTGCTGACTGTTGTATTAGATTCCTGTGTAAACCATGCACACATGATTGTTCTTAGAAGCATTGCATGATTATAACTAAATAATAACACATTTCATCTGTGACTCAGCTCCACACGTTAAAATGCAAGCCTCCATGCATTCCATATATCATCAGTCATATATATATATATATATATATATATATATATATACACACACACACACACACACACACACACACACATATGTATATGTAAAATTCAGAGTTGCTCAACAAAAGGAAAAAGAGAGAATCTCTTGTTCATTGCACAGCTGTAACACAGAAGCAGTGATCTCATTGTGTCTAGGAGTCAGTCTTGCAATCCACGATAAAAGATGATTATGACTAGCTGTGCTCGGGCGGTTAGAAGCTGACCAACTTAACCACCAGCAGGGAAACCTCAGATGATGCTTGAAATGCACATTTGTGCTGAAGTGGCAGAGATAATGCAAACCAACTTCACGTGACAATTTGTTTTAAGGGACTGAGTAGTTGCTGAGTTGGTGGATGACTTGGGTATTTTTATTTCATGTATCTTTGTGGGATGGGCAGAATTTTGAATATTCTGGTTGAGGTGCAGCAGACACATCCAATAATAGACTTGCAATAGCATCCTGCTCATTATTTCAGGCAGTCTTTCATTTAATTTTGTTATTGTAGTCCTGTGTTGTGTCATATGTGGTAGCATACTGCTGGCACCTTTTGCATTTTTATGCATCATATTTTGCTTTGCTCATAGATTTTCTTGGACAGACCATCCATACAGACTATGGTGTCTAGGAAATTGCATGTCAGTGACAATAAGGCAGGATTGTTTGTATTTAGTTTTACAAAAATAATTTAATTTTGACATATTGTGATTTAAGTAGGTCATTTACTTAAATATCAAGTGCACATTTTTTTTATGATTTCTTTTTGTTATAATTATGCCATTATCTTGTAAAGTGTGATTTCTTATTTTAATATGTATAGATTTTAAAGATTTACAATCACAATTTCAAGTGAAGATTCGGCGACAATGGGATGTCGAAGAATGGTTGGCTGAATCCCTTGTTGACAAACCTTCATTTGTGCGGGTCCCGGTTCAGCGAATATGAGGTCGATCTTATAACCAAGGATTGTAGTACAGTGGGGATCAGGACGTTTACCCTTTTTCGCAATGTAGCATGCTCCCGGAGTTGGAATATATAACTTGCAGGGGGTGTGGGTTGAGCAACCCCCCACAGGGGGCTTGTCCCCTGCAAAAATTGTCACGTAATGTGTAGTGTCTGACTGCAGTCTTTGGATGTTGAGAGAGGTCAAATTTGCAAAGGAAGTGTGTTTGCGATATCCTGACTTTCTCGACATTCCGAGTCAAACGTCTTAATCGATATTTACGGTAGGAATTTATTTTGACTGTCGAATATATGATAGTAAACAATTTTTACATTGGCTATTTCAGTGGACCTGTATTTATTAAGTTTGATTAACTGGTGTTTCTGTTTACTGTATGCTGAGGAACTGTCCAATTACTTCCCGAGTCCATGTTATCTAGCCCCACCTTCGGAAGATGCATTAGCGGGGAGGACTAGTTTGTAATGATCTGGCATCTTTTTTTTTAGTCTGCAGCATATTTTATTGAAAAGTAACCAGAATGCAGCACAATCAGTTACTCAGACAATAAACCAATAAATCAACACACCTTGTTATTCATGGAAAATCATGTAGTCTTCGCGTGAAGCCTGCACAGTGTTTACAGTTTAGAGCAATGAGCAGCAGCGCTTATCTCATATGCAGGCTACTCTTCACACTTGAATGAATGCAAGGATGTTTTCATGACCAGCAATAGTACTGGCAACTACAAAAGTGTGTTAAGCAGTGCGCGCACTCACAGTAAACAAACAGGCTTTACCCATGGGCAAACATGTTAAGCATGCATGAGTGGACAGTACAAAGAGCTATGTAGGGCAAATAATGCAAGCTATACCAGGCAGGGAAAGTGTACTGAGTGCAGTGTGCACATAGATGAAACATATGAATACAAAAATAAGTAATAGGGGAGGGTGTACGGCAAGTGTGGCTACAATAGATCGGTTACCAGGCAGGGAAAGTGTACGGAGGACAATGTGCACAAAAATACATAAGACTGGAAGATAAATGTTCAAACGGTACCAAGATAATTGATTTAAAGATACTTATGTCACAAAGACAGTTTTGTAATAAAAAAAATTGTGCAATATGTATGTCATAATTAATGGTGGTCACACTTCTGAGCAAATACAGGTAAATAAAAGCAGACATGGTATAGGATGTAACAGTTGCACAAATTAACATTATAACAAAGGGGATTACATGACATATGAATGTCATTAACATGGTGAGTTGAGGTGACAGTTGGCAAGCACAGTGCATACATTTATAGGATACTTGCATAAAGTGCATTTTGTCAGTATAACTTGTTGGAAAAAACGAATAGCTGAGAAGCCAGTCTCCTTTTGTAAGAATCTAACCTATCCCATCAATGTTATCACTGAGCTGTGCATTAACTGTGTATGGCATAGAAATAGGCATAACATGTATAAGGAGGATTATCCTTGAAGGGAGTTGTGCATTTTAGCATTCTAATCGTTATCCCTCCCATATATATGTGTGTGTGATGTTTACAAATGTGGGTGCAGAGTGTGACATATATAATACCCTTGCATTAGGCACTTATGCCTGTCACAATTATTGTGCAGACAGATGAGAACAGATGCAGACACCACACTATGATGTGATCTTTTCCAAAGAACTGTGTATTGTTGGCATCTGTCATAGGAAGTAGCAGTGGATATTGTCACAAACAAGTATAATCAATGTGTGAATTAAGAAAGGATCCCTGAAAATGAAGGTCTTATCTGCATGTCACACTGATGGCAATTAAGTATGCTCATGTTCACGCAATTGTGATCAGTCCTATATTAATGGTCCTTGGTCAAGGAATTTTAATTTGTATGTTTGTACACATACCAACCAAGAACTGGTGCACACTCTTGTACACTGCAGTACTCCATGCATGTGCCACAGTAGCATTCCCACCATGACATTGGCAGAACAGATGTCTATGGTAGTGAAATCCAAATCTATGTTCACATGTGTTTGTTCAGCATATCAAGGGGTAATAATGATGTGATGGTAATAGTTATGCGTGTGATGTCAGTACAATCATACAAAATGATTCCCTCAGCTAGAATTCAACATCAAGCTATACAACATCTCCAACTAACAATATGGCTGTTAATCACAGATGCCATAGTGGAACTATTATCACAGCTATTGAACTCCACTTATGTGGAGTCATTAAATCAGCTATAACTTATTTGCACATAATTTTTATCTGATAAAATGGATGTGGAGGTCTCTGCCATTCTATATCTACAAGTAGAATGGGGGGACTCATTCTTGCAGACCTGTTAAGGACCCAGAAGTTTGTAGTCACTCAATGCTGGTTTGGTACACTTGCTTAAGCATTGAGAACATCATCACCATAGTGGAATCTGTGAATGTACCATGGTATAAGTGCATATTGTCATATGTATGGTTATGTGAAAGCATTACATCATGTATGAATCAAGGAATGTGTCCCAGAAATTACTTAGAAATAATCTTGCTGTATGTCAGACAACATTACCTGATACTAGGTATACCCAAACACACCTGTGGCCCCATGCTGTTGTCACTGTGATGGTAGAAGAAACAATTATGTACAGTGTGGATATAATTCTGTGTTGGAGCACATGCCTTACCTTGGCAACAACATACCTTACATCATCTCATGTCCTCAGTCTTTAGGAAGCTTCTCACTATGACTGGAACGGAAAGACAGTCTATTCAAATGACAGCATCATTCTTCAGTAAAGCCTTTCAAAAGGAAATTTAGAATTAACTCTAAGAGGAAACTCCATTTACAAATTAACATAGCACATGTGGGTGACAGCACTTAACATGTAGACTGACTGTAAGCAGAGACATCAAGATTGAACTATATACCTAACATCACAAGCCAATGAAGGTTTGCTTAAACACAAGCTCCACTTGTGCTGTGTCACAGTTGTAAAATAAATCTCATTTCAATGGATGACATCACCATTGTGTATTACTTGGCTGTGTCCTCTAAAAAAGTGGTTGCGCAGTACAAGCACACTATATAAATATACATCATACATGTATTTGCAGCCTGTCCTGCACAGTAAGAGAAAGAAACACACTTACATGTCTGACCTCAGGGGTGTGAGAGTGCATCTTTCAAGTGATGACCTCATTGATGTGTTGCAGACAATGTTTGTGGAAAGAGTGAAAAGGGGATGTGGGATTGATTTGACCATGCAGATGTTTCTCGTAAGTGGGGGTCAAATGAGCACAGCTGTTGAATTAATCCTCCAGTGATGCTATAGTTCCACCATCACGTACAAGTTGCCTGCTTTGAGATTAGAACCCCACACTTATCTACTTCCACAATTTAGAGGACACAGTACTTAACGCAGGTGCCACCACAGAAGTCTGACTTCTACAGTGTGAGAGTGCAGTTTATAGAGGATACCAATCGGCATTGGGTTGCACACAAGATTATATTGAGAGAAAGGTCTGGTTGATGTGAACTTGCCCTGCAGTTTAAAAGTTTCTCCAGACTACTATTTCAATGAGGCTAGCATTACCTAATGTCATATTTGTATGCATGCACGCTCACACACACACACACACACACACACACACACATATTACTGCTATGATATTAAAAACACTACTTGTCTAGTTACACAATCTACAGAACACAGTACTTAATGCAAACACCAGTGCCAAAGTCTGACTTCTATAGTGTGGCAGTGCAGTGGTCAAAGGATTAGTTTCTTATTCTGTGCATTGTGGTGTTGAAGTTTTTGTGCAAAGCCATATTTGTTTTATATGAAGGAGTGTAAGTGCAATCTTCTGTGATCAATAATAAATGCATACTGCTGACTTAGGTCACCTATGCTGTCATTAATGTATATTGCAGAACTGAGACTGACATATACTTGTTTTACATGATGTTATGTACATGAAGCAGACACAATTGTGAAACATAGGATGGACAGTGACAGTGAAGCACTAATGGATCATTAGGTTAGGATGACTGTATGTAAACCTTAGTAAATGCTACTCCTATTAGCAATGGTATCTGCTCATGCATAAGCAGTTTGCACTGTCAATACAAAACAGTTTTTAATGTTCCAAGCAGTAGGTCTAAGTATTAATGAAGTATGTCTGCCAAGGTTCTTTATTATATATCATTTGCAAGTGTAAGCACTGCTGTGCAGACATAACTGTCCAGAATGAAGCGTTCAGTCAGCCACACAGTTCACTTGATTACATTGAGCAATTTCCATGTAATGAAGTAATACAATCCAGTAACGATACTTATCTTTGTTCGGAATCTCTTCCTAAAGCACAATGCTGAGAAACTTATTTGCACAGATGTTGACAAGGTATTAAGGAAAGGTGCTGAACTTGAAATGTGAAGTAGCAGTGTTCAGTGATGCTCGCTGCCATCCTTTCGCAAATAAGGAGCAGAGAGAATATCTGATTGTAATTAATGTTGATCAGGTCTGTTTTATATTAACATGTTGCAGATGTACACTTTGCATATTGAAGTCTGTCTTTGACATGTTAGGTCCAAAACAGAATCCAAAAATGAATTGTTGTAATTGTCTTCACTGTTTGCATGACATTAGGCAGTGAGTGAATAAGGTTCACCGCTGAAAGAAAAAAGTGAAAGTTTTAATTTAGATAGCTTTCTGTAGTGCAAACAGGCTAGTGGTAATATGTGACCATCAGCACTCTTGACAGTACTGAGTGGAGAAAATTTACCTGTCACCTAACTTTCTCTGTGGCACTACGTATAAGCTCAGTGAGCTAAATGAAAAAGCAGACTTCAAGTTCAATATGCAGATTATTTTACAAAGGGTGTCAGTGTGATTATCAAATGTAATTTTAATCACTACTGTAACAATACATAGGAATGACTATCCTAAATATGTTGATTGGCCAAACTGTGTGAGTAATGCCTACCAAAATAATGTTTTATACCTATTCTATATCATCCACGCTTCAAGGGAAATCACAAGATGTTCTTCATCTCACATTGCTGCAGTCCTTACATATGGGTAGTCCGCTGTCCTCGGTCGGCCCGAATACCAAAGTATTAGGCTGACGTCGGTCAAGGCGCTTAAAACTGACATCAGGACGTCAGGGTACAAAAGCGCATGACCGACGTCATTTCCTCAGTCTTTTTTGCCGCATGGTCCGATGCAGAAGCAGCGTTGCAAGTGCCGTTCGGCGTTCTGAAATTTTCGAATTCGGAGTTTCAGACCGAATCCAAGTTGACTAAGTACCTCGTTGGGGAATATTTTGGTTTTTTCTTGCCTCAGTGTTTTACCGGATGTCAGAAAAAGTGAATAACTGTATTTCTTGTGGGAAACCGATACCGCATAGGGATTATCATTCTTTGTGTATTCCTTGTTTGGGGCCTGAGCACGACGTTGTTGGGTGTCGCTTTTGTGCTAGGTTCAATAAACGCACTATTAAGCGAAGGTTAGATTGTGCTAGGCTGGTCTTTGGGAAGCGGTGCAATTATAATATGCCGTCGGATTCTCCGGCCGCTTCTGCGAAGAAGCGCAAAGACAAAGCAGTTAAACCCAGGCAAGATGAGTCGTCCGTTCCGGACGCCGGTTCTTTAGTGGCTTCAGTGGAACCGGTGGTTCCGACGGAGACTTCTCTGGAGTCTCAGGGGGAGACTTTGATTTTGCAGGAGGTGGTCTCTCAGGAGGCAGGTCAGGCTGAAGGGGCTTCTCAAGTTACTGTACTCCCCTCCCTTCCTAGGGTGGTTAGGCCTTCTCCTTCTGTTTCCAAGGCTTCTCCCAGAGGCAGGCCAGTTTTAGCTTCTGTTGGTGTCACTCCTAGTTCAGCAGGGTCTGTGCCTAAGAAGCACATGCTTAAAATGGAAGAAGATTTGATTACTCTGATTAGAGGTTCTTTGCCCCTTCCTGATAAGAGGCCTAGGGTGGAGCCAGAGTTGGGAAGTTTTGAGCAGGCTTCGGATGTTTCAGAGTCTTCAGCTGAAGACTTGCAGGAGTACTCTCCTTATTCTGATTCTGATGCAGATGATTCCACTCCTTCTGCTTCTCCTCCAGAGGATTTTTCTTTTTCAGAGACACTTCATTCTATGAGGGAACATTTTAAGTGGGAAGGTCAGGACTTCTCTGATTCTAGGAAAAGGCTTAGGGAGTTTTGCTGTTACCCCAGCATAGGCCCTTGGCTATACCCCTGTTCTGGATGTTGTGGAAGATGTGTTTGCAGAGGCTTCACTTAATCCTGATTCTCTGCCTCCTGCTCCTGTTAAACCGGATAGGTATTACAGGGTGCCTGAGGCTCATAAATATCTTTATAAGAGTCCTAGGGCGGACCCAGAAACTATTAGTCAGGGACCTAAGGGTGTCAAGGCCTCTGTTGTAAAAATCCGGTTCCTCTAGATAAAGAAGCCAGAGCTTTGGATAGATGGGGAAAGAAGGTCTATACATCTTCTACCTTAGCTATGAGGGCTTTGAATTGCCAGTTTCATATGTTGAAATATCAAAACTTTCTTCTTTCTCAATTGAAGTCTAAGGTGGATGCTCTGGCGGAAGGCATTGAGTGTAAAGAATTACAAGATTTGGTGCATGTCTCTGAACAGGTGGGTAAGCATTCATTACAGTGTGGTTTTGATGCTGTGCAGGCCTCGTCTAGGGTGGCTGCCACTGGCTCAGTTCTTCGCAGGCACGCCTGGCTGAAGGATCAGAATTTATCTGACCATGTTAAGACAAGGATTTTGGATGCTCCTTTGCAGTCTGATGTGTTGTTTGGTTCACCTGTGGAGTCAGTCTCGAAGAAAATGGAAGACAAGGCTAAGTCTATGCAGGCTGTTAAAGATTTTTTGCAAGTTCAGCCTCCAAAGTTTAGTAGGAATTGGCCTGCTAAGGGGTGGACGTATCCTTCTTATGATTCTCAGTCTAGGGGTAGATCTAGACATGGTAGGGGCAGAGCTCAGAGTTCTTTCAGGCCTAGAACAGGGAGTTCACCTGCACAATCTTTGGGTGAGGGCAGGGGCCAGTCCTTTCGTAAACAGGCCCAATGACCTACTTTTTCAGCTGCCAGATCCTTCTTGCCTGGCAGCCCCTTTGGGAGGAAGGTTAGCACTCTTCAAGGAAAATTGGATGTTGATTACCCAAGACAAATGGGTATGGGATATCATACACCAGGGTTACAAGTTTTATTTCCATACCTTGCCTCCTTTCAAAGGCATGCCGGACGTTCCTCCTCAGCAAAGACTAGAGGCTCGCAAACAAATTTCTCTACTACTTCAAATAGGGGCCATACAACCGGTCCCTCTGCCAGAAGTGGGCCTAGGATTTTATTCTCGCCTGTTTCTAGTACCAAAGAAAGGAAACACGTGGAGACCAATTTTGGATTTATCTATCCTCAACACATATCTGGACATTCCCAAGTTCAAAATGTTGACGTTACAACAGCTTTTACCTCTGCTGGGCAAAGATCACTGGATGGTGACTCTGGATCTCAAGGAGGCTTACCTTCATGTTCCTATCAGGCCCAGTTGCAGGAAGTATCTGCTTTTAGGGCTGGGACTTCACATTATCAGTTCTCTGCATTGCCCTTTGGCTTATCTACTGCCCAGAGTGTTCACGAAGGTTCTGGCTCCAGTGGTAGCTTTCTTCAGGCTAAGAGGAATACAGATCTATCCTTATTTGGACGATTGCCTGATTCTGGCCCAAGAAAAGGACGAACTTCTTCATCATTTACAGTGTGTGATGGCAGTGTTAAGATGCCTGGGGTATTCTGTGAACGAAATAAAGTCCAGTCTAGTACCCTCTCAGGACATGTGCTTTCTGGGTGTGAGACTGAATACAGCATCCCAGATGGCCTTTTGACCCCGGACAAACAAAAGAATCTTTCTCTTTACTTCCACCAGTTGTCTCGTCAGTCCAGGCTGACTGCAAGGACAGTCCTTCAAGCCTTGGGGTTCATGGCATCTTGTATTCTGGTACTTCCCAATGCCAAACTGCATATGAGGAAGCTACAATGGTATCTCAAGAATGTATGGACACAGCACTGCCAAGATTTGGACACTGTCATTCAGATAATACCTTGCATTCAAAAGGAATTTTTGTGGTGGGCTCAGGAATGTCACCTAAACAAGGGACTCTCTGTGACCCGCCAGAGGCGAGTCAGATTTTAACGACAGATGCCTCAGACAAAGCTTGGGGAGCTCATCTAAATGGAAAATGGGTACAAGACACGTGGCCTGCCAGACTTCAACATCTACATATCAACTTGAAGGAGATGTTAGCAGTCCAATTTGCATTGATAGCTTTCAAGGATTTACTTCTTCCAGGGCAGGTGTTGATTCAAACAGACAACACAACTGTCATGTGGTACATCAACAAGCAAGGGGGGACGCATTCTTATCCTCTATGCAGACAAGCGATGATTTTGTGGGAGACTGCTCTCAGTTTACAGCTAAATCTTCAGGCAAGGTTTCTGCCAGGAGCACAGAACTCCTTAGCAGATGTGTTGAGCAGACAAATTATGGATCCCCACGAGTGGAAATTGGATCCTCATGTATTTCAGAGATTGACAGTGTTATGGGGAACTCCAGACATAGATCTGTTCGCTTCTCCACTAAATTACCAGCTGCCAAAGTTTTGCACAAAAAGGTTTCATCCCACAGCTTGGAAAGTGGATGCTCTCTCCTTCAATTGGAGCAATCTTCACGTGTATGCCTTTCCACCTCTGCCTCTCCTCCCAAAGGTACTGCTGAAGGTCAGACAGGACAAGCCAAACATGATTTTAATAGCTCCAGATTGGCCTCGACAGCACTGGTACCCATTACTGAGAAGTCTGGTACAGGAGCCTCCATGGCCTTTGCCTTCGATTCCTCACCTGCTGTCTCAGGAGAACAGTCATTTACTCAATGTCAAACTTCATTCTCTACATCTGACAGCTTGGCATATTCTGTTTTAAACCCTGGAGGGTCTCAGCTTCCACAACAAGTTTTGAATGTTATTTTGGAGGCCAGAAGGCCTAGTACAAGGAAAGTTTACGCAGATAAATGGAGGATTATTTTGGAGTACAGCAAAGGACTTTGATGTTTCTAAACCTAATTTAAGTGTTGCGCTTCAATACCTTACTGAGTTATTGGACAAAGGTTTGTCCTTCTCCTCTATAAAGGTTCATGCTGCAGCAATTTCTGCTCACTATGACTGTGACCCACCATTATTTTCTCAGCCTTTGTTTAAGCAATTCCTTAGAGGGGCAAAGAATATAAGACCCCCACGTAGAGCTCCTACTCCTGCTTGGGATCTCAATTTTGTGTTGGAGAAACTCACTCTACAACCTTTTGAGCCTGCAGCATCGGCAGAGTTGAAATATTTATCATGGAAGACTGCTTTTTTGTTGGCCATTACCTCTGCGAGAAGGGTTTCTGAATTACAGGCCCTTATGGCAGTTGAGCCTTTCTTAATTTTCCACAAGGATAGGGTGTCTTTGCGTACTAACCCTTCTTTAATGCCTAAAGTGGTTTCTAGTGTGGCTTTAAACCAAGCTATTCATTTGCCTACTTTTTATGCAAACCCCCAAAATAAAGGGGAAAGGATTTTGCACACTTTGGATATACACAGACAGTTGCGATATTATTTGAGCAGAACTAAAGGGTTCAGGCAGTCTCAGCAGTTGTTTGTTTCTTTCGCTTTGGGTTCTCAGGGCAAACCTGTTTCAAAACAAACTATTTCTAAGTGGATTGGTTTTTGTATTGCTTTCTGTTATTCCCATCATGGTAAGGAGATTCCAGCTGGGATTCGGCCTCATTCCACTAGGGCTACTGCCACTTCTACAGCTTTTTTAAGGGGGGTGGCTACTAAAGATATTTTGGAAGCAGCTACTTGGAGTTCAGTGCATACTTTCTCTAAGCATTACCACCTTCCACTTTACTCTAAATCTAGGGCTGGTTTTGCCACTGCAATTTTACAGGGCATGTTGGCAGCTCCTAATGCTTTATAGTTTTGCCATCCTCCCTTACCTCTGCTTTGGGATTCTACCCATATGTAAGGACTGCAGCAATGTGAGATGAAGAACATAGTACAGTTTTGTACCTACCATAAATGTAGATGTTCGAAGATCCACATTGCTGCAGACCAATTTACCCTCCCTCCTCCCCTCTGTTGTTGAAGGTGGTGGTGTGGTTTGTGTTGTGCATATTGTAAATATGGTTAGTGCACGGGTGGTTGGTTAGGTTTTGCTGGTTTTTGGCTTTGGCCTTTCTTGTTAGGGCCTTCTGACATCTGGGGCAAGAAAAGACTGAGGAAATGACGTCGGTCATGCGCTTTTGTACCCTGACGTCCTGATGTCAGTTTTAAGCGCCTTGACCGATGTCAGCCTAATACTTTGGTATTCGGGCCGACCGAGGACAGCGGACTACCCATATGTAAGGACTGCAGCAATGTGGATCTTCGAACATCTACATTTATGGTAGGTACAAAACTGTACTTTAATTGGCTATACAGTGTGTTAAACATGACAAGGATGGTACATATTTTGAAATAATTATGACTTGGCAGATATGCTGTGTATGTAGGGCTGGATGTCTTGTGAAGTGTGGGCATTATGCTTCCTCATAGTAAGGACAGTAGCCAAATGGTACGAGATGAACATTTCCTACATCAGCCTTCTAAATATGTTGCATTATAATGTGATGAGTCAGAAGCAATGCAGAGATGGAGAGAGACATAACAGTTTGTGTTAAAGCACATGTGTGAGCATCTGTATGATGAGATTGTATTACTTGTTTCCTCATTCAGAATGTGTCCTGTGCTATGCCATAAAGTGACTGATATAGTGATAGAGAAGGTACAGACTTGACAGTAACCAATACATCCACATACATCTGTTTTAAGAAGGTGTTTGAAATTGCAAACATGATGTTGACATGAAGATTTTTTTGTTGATAAGATGTAGCATACAGTTAAACAAGTAATACTAATATGGAAAAGAATTACATTAGTATGTAACATGTCAGGATTCGAACATTTGGCAGTTGAAATAAAACTTTACAGACATGTTGATTATTTTAGCTCATGCTGTACTAACTTTCAGTCACACATTGTAAAAGACACAACATGTTCGATAAAACATTAGGTAGACAGCAGTATTCATTACACTTATGTCAATTGTAGCCTCCCTTACATTTTAGATGATGTCAAGCAGCCTGATACATATGGAAGAGTAACTGTATCTCACAGTTTATTACACTAACACTGTTTTACTCTAGCTTAGTGGACGTAGTACTATCTGTGCTAAGCTAACCATGACAATGTGGTCTAAGGCAAAAACTCACCACATTTTGCAATAACACTTGAAATGCCATTTAGCATCACATAGTCCACTTATTGCAAGACCCCATGCAAATGCTGAGGACTACAGCTGATAAGACAGAAGGAGGGTAAATAGATGCATAGGTAACACATATACATGAAAGAGACTTATAAAGAGTTTCACCTAATGCTGGATTTCATCCATTGTCAAGATGCAAAATTAAGTTTATAATCTTGATCAGTAGCTCAACACATGACAAACGAAATCCTACTTCACACATGACAAAATCACAACATTGAAGGGACAGTTATAACCTGTTGAACAAATGCAAGAAGTAGGTGTTAGTCTTCAGCAAAGTAATGACTGCAAAAAATGCCATAAGGTGAATTTTAATGAATAATTAAGAGTACAAAGGGGTGAGAGAAAAGACATGAAGATAGAGACTGATGGACAGAGGTTGGTGTTGAGTCATTAATGCATATCTTAATGGTGTGTCCTTATTATTAATCTGTCATACTTTGTATCATTAACTGATGGCTTTGGGGACCCAGAAGCTGAAGGAGAGGCAAAAGATGATTAAGACATGAGCAGAATAAGGGTGGTTTATGAAGTCTTCCTTGTGAAAGTGAATGTGTTTCCAAATGCTTTTTTTGCAACAGTATTCAAATCTGTTCATTAAAGGTTATAACTGGATAAAAATTAAGATGTATATCATGAAGCATATAATAGAAGTATAATATCACAGTGAGAAATAATGTGACATACATCTGGAATCAAACCCTTGATACCGTGGCCAAAAATTAACCTTCAGACAAGTGATTTATGTCAACACTCCACAGAGGAAGTTGCATTCTGTTACATCCAGTAGTAAAAGAGCTCTTAGAGTAATTTTTGCCATGTATTGCCTTTATTCTGCCTTTAATGTGTATTCCAGTAACGCAGCATGTTTAAGCACCTTTGCAAGAGGATAACTGGACTTCTGTGGGTGATGACCAGGTTTTGCCATAGGATAAGAACAGCCATTCACAGTCACTCAGCATTGGTGCACAATGCCAAACTATATGCAGATGTTGAGGACAAAAACTGAAGGCTTTCTTATGGATCATTTCTGGCCATGTGTGTTGTGTGCGATTCTATTTTTTTGACCAGATTAAATGTGTGAAAAGTTGGTTGATAGGAAAGTGGTGAAATTGGGGGAGGGGGGTGCAGGCAGATGGGAGGACACAGGAAAGAATAGAGGAATTTGCAGTTAGGTAGTGGGAGAAAACCATAGCTATCCACTTATTCACAACATAAATGTAGAACTGTAGACAGAAATTGCTGAATTTGGACTGTGACAACTGAATAATTCTGTAGAGCAAATTGTACCAAATCAAGTGTGTTAAGAAGACATATAGGTGAAGTGGAGAGCTATGTATGGGTCGATTTTTTGGAACAGGTGCCATTTTTTTTAACTTTCAAAGAGAGAGGGATGTTGGGGAAGGGGCTTATGAATGTGAGGGTCAGGTAGGTAGGGTAGGTGAGGAAGGAGGCGCAGACATACATGACATACAAGTCAGGGATGGTGATGAACAGACAAGGTTGGGGGACAGCATGATTGGGAATCGTTAGGGAACATCGGGGAAACACCTGTGTCAAGCCTGAGAATGGTGAGAATCTAGTTTGCTACCCTCAGAACTGTCATTCCTGTGTCCTGTCTCCATTTCCTGTGTCAGTGCTTGATGTGGCATCATCTTGGCAATATGGTGAAGTACCTTTTCTACATGGCCAATTTGGGCACCAAGGCGTCTTCCCATAATACCTTACACCAGCCGTGTCAGCTTTTGCCAGGTGACAAAATCACCACCTCCACTACTACTCCCTGCTGAGGATACCAGTGCACCAGCGGTTGGGGCAGGTCTACCTGACGCAGATGGAGCAGGTAGGGCATGGGTTGCAGGGGTTGTGGAGACAACACTGTTGGGTTGGGATCCTGAAGTGCTAGGTGTTGGTGCTGTAGCCTGTGGAGGTATGTCATGCCTATCAACAGTGGTCAGTCTGCCTCTCTCTGCTGAATGTCAATTTTTGTAAGCAGAAATGTATGACAACAGAACATTTTTAATCCATATAAAATACTGAAAGAATTTGAGAGAGAAGGAGTGGGGTGAGTCATAAGACAGAGAATTGGATCCATGGCATGTCACACAACTATATAATTTCACTACATACACATTTATGATTATCCAGTCCATAAACCTTCCCCACATCCCGGTATGATGGGAAGGTCCTACTCTGTTGTACCATTCATCAACTGAACTGCTACAATATCATAAATACAGCTATTTATTTCAGTATTGTCTTATTGTATATAATAGTAATTAGGCTTTACAGTAAGACCTAATGCGTTCTTACCGTGTGCCTCTGAGGCGATTTAACTTCCCTTGGTGCACCTCCCTACTCACTGCAATGTGTTCAGCAGCTGTACAATACAGTAGTAGTATGAAAGCATAATTAATACCAGTCTTGGATGTCTACTGCATTCGGTATGATTGAATACTGATGGATCAGTATACTTACACAACTGGGGGTGGGGGGGGTGGGTCAGCAGTTCTAAATTCATCCTCCCATCAGCTAAGGAGGTAATGCTTGCATCATTTCTGGTCATTATATTAGTAATAACAATGCTGTCTTGTATGTAGGATGCCAGTTGTACTGGATACAGCCTTGACTAATCTGTTCCAATCTTCAGTCTTATACTGAGATCCAGTAGAGTCCCCCTGCAGCAGCCTACAGCTGTAGTGCTTCATAAAGAGTGCCACAAAGAATATTCTGGACTCCTCAACACTCCACCTCTGTGATCTAAATTTAGCACCATCTCCATACTTCCCAACTGCTCAGATATTCACAGAATGTCCAGATTTATGCCTCATATTTTTGGTATGTTCCTCATAACATTTGTGGTTTTCTGGAAACTTACATAGGATTGAATTCAATAAATGATACACAGTTGAGTTTCAGACTTTATATTCTTCAGAAAATGCATGTTAATACAAATACTGTTATTCTAGTAACTTAAAGATTATAAGAGCAATATTTAAAACCTGTCCCTATTTTTGGGCCTTTGTCCCCTATTATACTATGGAAAATATCCCATATCACCCCCTCCACAAAGGAGGCCCATCTAAAGATCTCTCTAATTATCGGCCCATTGCCATTCTGTCACCCCTATCCAGAATCTTAGAGAAATGTATCCATAAGCAGCTCCTAGACCATCTCACTACAAATAGCCTCTTATCTAGTGCACAGCATGGCTTCCATCCAAAACACAGCATCTCTACAGCCCTCATAAGTTTCACTAACTACATCAACCTCCTCAAAAACAATGGACAACTAGTCTCTACTATATTCCATGATATGTCCAAAGCTTTTGATATGGTATCCCACCAACTACTACTCAACACTCTAGCCTCCTTCAACCTCAGCTCTACAACTCTCAGTTGGTTCTTTAGTTGCCTTACTAATCAACAACAGGCAACTAAATGGGATAATAAACTCTCCGCACTCTTCTATTCTGCTTTTCACAAATAGTCTAAACACTGGCACAAAGTCTGCTTCTGTCATTCAATATGTTGACACTACTCTTAATTTGCTCTGCTCACACACCCCAGAAGAACACTGCCCAAGAACTCTCAAGATAAACTGCAAAAGTCATTTCTAGATCTTGAAAATTACCTAAATAAACTTCAGCTCATCCTAAACCCAAATAAAACAAAATTAATGATATTCTCCAACAGGAAATCCAAAGCAAAACCACCTCCTCTCCATCTACTCCACTAATGGCACTATAATAGAACCAGTTAACCAAACAAAACTACTTGATGTCACAATAGACAACAGCCTAACATTTGATAAACACATATCACTCACAATTAAGAGAGTTCACATCAAACTTGGTGCACTATATAAGGCCAAACCTTACCGTACTCAAAGTCCAAACCTTACCTAACTCAAAATGCCAAACTAGTCACACCAGATCCCACCTCCTATCTAGTCTCCTCTACTGTTCTCAACTTTTCACTAACCCACGTTTGTCTGATTTACATCTACTTGATTCCTGCTATAACAAAATAGCAAAATTTTCTGCTAAGTATACACAGCAGAACCCATCATTGCCTTGCTCTTCAAAAACTAAACTGGCTTGAATTTCCCACTCTGTTATCCCTCAATCGGCTCACCACTGCCCACTCCATTATCCACAAACCTGAAAACTTCCCTGCCCTCTCCAACCTAGTGCAACTAAATACTAACCCTCGGACCCTTAGATCATCCAATAAACTTATACTCAAGGTAACAAAGTCCCATAATTACTTTAGTGACCCTCTCTTCTCCTTCAAAGCAGCCAAACAGTGGAACCTAGTACCCCAGAATATCTTAAAAACACCGATCATCGTAGCTTCAAACAACTCCTAAAGGAATACCTTACTTAACAATGACTATGCTCCTGTAATAGTCCTGGCTAGTTTTTCATGCCATCAATCAAATATTTTCTTTTCTGCTATCTTCTCCTTGTCTTAGTTCTACCAAGTGAAAATCCCACAATGTTTTTTATATTTCTAATGAGTTTCATATTACTGTCTGTAGTAAGGCTTAGGAAATGTTATGTTTTCTGTTTTATATTCCATTTTGTAAATTGTGATTGTTGTAACTGCCAACTTTTTGTATATTGGTTGTAAATCTTTTTAAAATTTTTTATACTCCTTTTTTTATTTATTTATTTTTTTTTTTTGTACTATTGTTATGGAGCTTTTCTTCCCGAGTCTCCTCTGAAAATGGGCTACTTGCCCAGCTGGACTCTATCCAGTTAACAAATGTAAAATAAAATAAATAAAATTATTTTAGACTTTGTCCAGATTTCTTGTGCTAAGAGGTTGAGAGGCATGTCCATCTCCCTCACCAGCAATATCTACAGAAGTCGAGCAACAACTCTATGATAGAAATGGCACCAAGTAACACTCTTGCATTTACCAGCTACACACAATCATGCCAACAACGGGTATACTTCGAATAACTGAACTGTCACTTCACAGACACCCAGAAGATCGAGACGGAATGACCGAACAGGTAGATCGAAAAGGCGATATTCCAACAGCCGAAACACCGGCAACGTGTGCGCGCGATCCGGTAAGTGTGCGATAGTGACGGATTTAGGATTGGGGAGCGGACAGGTAAGTGTACGATAGTGAGGGATTTTAGGTTAGGGTGTGGGAAAGGTGAGTGTGCGGTAGTGTCGGACTTAGGGTTCCGGTAAGGTAAGTGTGTGATAGTGACGTAGTGTAGTGTAAGGAAGGGTTGAGTGTGTTAGGGTTAGTATGCGGGTGGAGTGAGTGTGCGATAGTGACGGGCTTAATGTTTTAGGGTGGGTTAAGTGAGTTAGGGTTAGGGTGCAGGTAGTGTAAGTGTGCGATAGTGACGGTGTTGAGGTTTAGGGGTGGGTTAATTGAGTTAGGGTTAGGGTGCGGGTTGGGTAAGTGTGCGGTAGTGTCGGACGTTAGGGTTAGGGTTTAGGTTAAGGTTAGTGGATATGTTATTGTGTGCAATGTGTAGTTTACGTTTTTTGTGTCGGTGTAATGGTGTTCGTTTTTTTGAGTTGTTGGTGTTTGTCGGTGTTGTGTGTTTTCGGTTGTTTGGGGTCGTTAAATTGTGTGTCGGTGAATCGGAAGTTCGGTTATACAAAGTAGACCCCCAACAACATATGCATGATGGAAAGCAGAGAGAGATCTGTTGTCAGGCAATGAGACAGGGACTTCAAGCAGCAATACAAGTGTGAAATATGGCAGTGATGATTGCCATGTGTGATGTTCAACCTATTCACACTTTTTCCAGTGGTCAACACTGACATGCTTAATGCCTTGCATTGTATGCCGTGGTGTTTGGAAAGTTGAATAGGATGATTTGGGAAGTAATTTGTTGGTAGTTGCACACAGTAAAAAATTAGTTTTAATATGTGGGAATCAAACCTATGGAATAAAGGATACATACATTTCAAACCAGGTTATTTTTTAGTGCTACAGAAGAACTCTTTTACAACCATACAGCTGTAATGCATTCAGTATGAATGGAGATGTACTTCAGATAGGCCTGTATGTGTGTGAGTTTAAGAACTCTTGTGAATTACATTCTCATGTAAGAGGCATTATTACTGTTTGCATATATACATATCAGATAGACTTTCATGAGCTGAGTAATACAGATTGGGGTATGATATGTACATACTTCCCACCACCATACTATCCTAAACACACAGTTGGGCTATGTGGAGTCCAGATGACTTTAACTAAACAATTGTTCCCATCATAGATATGTTAAGTGGATTTTTCAGTTGTCATAACTGATATGCTTAAACAATTGCACAATCAAATGGATTCCATCATTGTCATTACAAGATATGCTATCTAGAGAACTGTAGTTATCAAAGCATTACTGATGCATTTCTTACGGTCAGCCTACTTATGATAGCCATTTGTATGACGTGTTACCTTCCTAATCAAAGTGTTAGCAATTGCATTCTGACACCCTTTATAAAAAAAATAAATCTTATCTGGATTTGAGCTTTGGATCACCCATGCACTGTCTCTAAAGTCACTGCACTTACATCACAGAGAGAGCACGTAGCAGGTGGATATTCTCCACTCAGTATTTTCAGAGTGCTGATGTCCTCGCATCACCACTAAGCCTGTTTGTGCTACCGAAGGCTACCCAAATAAAATGTTTCTCTCTTTTTCTTTTTCTTAAGCAGGTAAGCTTGATTATGCTCTGCTTAGCAACAAGCAACTGCAGAAGGCAAGAAACAGAAAAAAACAGCATACGAAGTTGTGATAAAAGTAAGTCATAATTCTTGAGTTCCACATTCTCTTTACAAGGTATGGATTTGGGCCTCAGAGGAACTCTGTTATTGGTCCAAAGTCACTGAATTTACAGTCTGTTCCCCAGAGAGCAGTATATATTTGACTACTATCCACGGTGGTGCAGCGGTTAGCATTGCCGCCTCACAGCAAGAGGTTCTCCGGTTCGATCCTCTGCTGGGTGCCTTCTGTGCGAAGTCTGCATGTCCTCCCTGTGGTCGCGTGGGTTTTCTCCAGGTGCTCCGGTTTCCTCCCACATCCCAAAGACATGCTGTAGGTGAATTGGACACACTACATTGGCCCTAGGTGTGAGTGTGTGCGTGCGTGTGTGTGCCTTCTGTGGAAGGTTGGGCGCTGGGCTGGCAACTCAACATCATAAAACTCCACTGCCAATCATGAGCGGACGGTGATCCGCTGTGGCGACCCCTAACCAGGAAAAGCCAGAAGAAGAAGAAGATGGGAATTAAATGTTTCCCTTTTCCCTTCTATTCCTAGGGTGTGTACAGGAATGCTAATGATTGAACACCTAATTTGCATTTTCACAGTGCTCAGAGGGCTGAATATACACTAGATAAAGGTAATGGTGCAGATATGGAAGTGAAAAGAGGGGAGACAATTAGACAGACCATTATTGATATTTACTTGGAAGAAGTTTTTCTACAAGTTACTGACTTATTTTGTAAGGTATGTTTGTCCTCTCCATGAACACCTTATATTTTCATATTTAGAATGTATTTCAATATGCAATAGATTTTTTAATCTGTAAGCATTTATTTCATTCACAGTTGGTATACTGCAGATATGTCAGTTCTTGCTCTGATTTCAAAGCTTGTTAATATGTGGTATGGTTACACCACATTATTGTGTTACCATTTGCTCTTGGAATTTCTCTAGTTAGTGCAGACAAGTTTATTGTGTTTCTTATTGACTTCAAGGGGCTATGCATGTTTAACTGAGGTGATAGGCTGCTCAGATGTCCTGTGGTGACCTCCACAATAGTGAAGAGACAAAGGACATTGTTTTTGCATTTCTACTTTGAATTTATGCATATGTACTTATACCATCCAGTAGTCAGCTACACAACTGCTGTCCTCATTACAGAAATGTTAACAGAATGGATATAATTCTAACATATTACAATTTTGTTTTTGGTGTGTGTGGGGGGGGGGGGCAGCTCTCTTACCTTGTGTGTAGTCTGAAATAAGCATGGTGTGTTCAGTTGTTTTGTATTGAGGATGGCTGCACATGTGGAAGTGGCAGTGCAACTCCTGGCAGAGGCAGTTTGAGTGGTCAGGAGCAACAACACTGAACTGACCACTCTAGCATGCACAGCTCACACCTGTCCGACATGCCAGAATGTAGTGCTAGTCCACAGCTTGATTGTGTTCATACAGACGCGCACACTTCACAAAAAATGCCCATACCAACTCACATGCAAGCTAAGCAAGCCTTATTGTTGATTAGGATACATCTCCTGTTAGTGACCCTGAGAAATTTCTTACTTTACTGAATGTTCTGTATTTCTTACACTTACACACACACACACACACACACACACACACACACACACACACACACACACACACACACACTAGACTGGTGTTAGCCTTGGCCTCCTACCCCTATCTCGTGCAGATAATGACTGTGCCATGTCCTTTGTTCATTTGGGTTTGACTTGGGGTTGCATAATCTTCTGATGCACAGAGTGGATAGCTAAATGAGTCTTTCTGACTATAATGATTTTATGCATATGTGTTAATAAGAATTTGTGATGTTCTAGTACATGCTCATTTCAGAAGGATTTTTTTCAGATAGTATTGTAAGTCATGCATTCAAATCACTGATATTGCATTCCTGCTTATTTCTGTATTTGTGAAAATGTTGATAATCCTGTTGATCGTTTTGTGTACAGTAGGTAAGTGGCCAGCTTAATGGCAGTTATGTACAGTGCATAGCTGTATATAGCAGATAACCTTCCCATAAGCCAATAATGCTATTGGTGGACATCTGTCACAGATTCTTCTTGAGTACATTTACTACTAACTATATGCAGGTATATCAGTTATGTTTATCATTTTACACATTTGTTTGTACTATAGGTTCCACACTTTACATTACTGCAGGTGCGAGTCATGTCCTTTGGGGCTCTCTGTCTGATGCTATCTATACACAGCCATTACATGGGGAAATAAAGTTTGTGGACATTGGCTGGCAACAGTTTTAATATTTGTATGTGCTTGGGTTGCTATGTGTATTCCTTCGCTGGTGACTCTGTCTGCTATTGTTTGCATCTTAGCTGGTGAGTATGTGTGCTATCCTTTTTACCTCTTAGGTGGTGAGTGTGTATGCTATCCTTTGCTTCTTAGCCAGGGCAAGGTCATATTATGCACGCCTATATTGGCTGGCTCCCTTTGCAGCTGGAGTTTCTCCCTCAGAATCCTTGTATGTGCTGGAGGTGCTGGCCCTGCCTGTGGTCCAGGAATGCATGGTCCTGGTCCTTGCTGTCCCTATTTGCAGTTGTTTTCTCAAGATGATATTGTGGAACATGGTACAGGCTGTGAGAATTTCTGCACAGGTGCCTGGGTCGTACTGCAGGACACCCCCTGATATGTCTAGACATAAACATGATTTCTGCATGCCAAACACAAACTCTGTGATGTTTCTAGTTTGAGCATGGGCATCATTGTATCCTCCTTTTTTGTGTGTGTGTGTGTGTGTGTATTTCTGATGGGTGACATGAGCTGTGTTTCCAGTGTATAACCTGCATCACTCAGTAGATGACCTTGTGAACATCATCCCTAGCAAACCTTGTGTAAAGCTGAGAGGTGTGCCATATGTGTGGGCCATGGCAACTGCCTGTGTTTCCTGCACAAACACTAAGGATGATCCCTCGGGCACTACAGACAGCCTGGCAGCTGATTGAGTGGAACCATTGATGCATGTCCTTCCCTGTTGAGCAAATAGGGGTTTTATTTCTATGTGAGTGCAGTCTGTTGCCCCAAAAATTTCAGGGCAGTCTGCTGCAGCATAAAGTTTTTGCACTGTTCTTGCTTTCCGCTCTAGTGTGTGTGGAAAATAGGTGGTCTCCCTTGCATATTGTAGCATATAATTAATACATTGGTGCAATATTCTGGAGGATGAGGCCTGTGACACCCCTGGTATAGTCCCTGTGGGTCTCTGGAATGTACCAGTAGCTAATATCCTTAATACCACACAGACCTTAGTTTCCACTGGTATAGGTTCTCCTCCGTTTCCCTTGGGCCTGAGGTGGGGACAGCAGAGGTTGCAGAGTTCTTGTAGTGTTTCTGTCAACCCTGTATTGTTCTAATATTTCAATATCATGTACTCCATGATATGTTAAACGTGGTCTAAACACCGCACCCTTGGCCGAGGTCTAGCAGCAGCAGCATAGATTTGAGCCTGTTGCACATACATATGCAAGAGAGCAGCAGCAGCCTTTAACATTTCTTCTTTTTCTAAGTGTGATGGTGGCTGCATTTTACTAGGTTTTGGAGTGCATGCAAAGAGCTATATCAACTGTACACAATTACTTTATAACTTCCTGAATGGCTCTGCCATCTTGGATTGGTTAATTAGCATGTAGTTCAGCTAGTTAAGCTTTCATTAGAATAGTCTACCATTTACCTTTGTTTTGTGGCTGTACATGGCATGTAAATAGATTTAATGAATACAAAATAGTCCATGACATGTACGTAGTAACAGTGCAAAGTTTAGCCATTCATGAATATGGTCCACACCTGTATTTGTGAAGGGTAACAAAAGTAAGATGGAACAGCATAAAATTCTTAGTAAAGTGTATACTGCTTGGCATACAGTGTAATAAAACAGATGTAAAACTGTGTGTGTGTGAATCGCCTCAATGACAACTCTACTGTACAGTGAGTTTGTATGTTATACTGTAAGGAATTGGTGCTGCAAAGAAAACATTTTAAATAATTTGCACATTTATGAAGAAGATGATGCAGTAAAGCAATCATTCAGTAGCAGATAGCTATAGTGTGACATCTATATTATTATACTATATGCCAAGCACAATAAACTTTATTAGGTATTTATTTGTAGTGCATGGAATGCCACAATCATGTTTCAAAATCAAGAAAAAAACTTGTTTCCCTAGTGCAAGACCCAAACTTAGCCACACTTGGTACTTAAAGCTTCTTAATGACACCTAAATTCTGTTAAGATCTAGGGAAGTATTCCTTTACCTGATTTCAGCACATAATCGTAGTACCCCATATACTAAATAGAGGATTATGACTAGGCCTCCGATCGTAACCCCATTATTATGTGTTTGAGATATGAATGCCAAGAAATTCACCTAGAGAGCAAAGCTCAAGAGATGAATCTTGGCATCCATGTCGAGAACACATAAAAACAGGTTATGATCAGTGACACCTGATCATAACTCCTTGTATTGCATGGAATTTTATCTAAACCATGTACTACCATTTACAAAAAAACAGCAGTGTTTTGCTGGCTTTTAAAGTGAGTGCTATAAGTGAAGGGAAAAGAAATTGAGGACTGCTTTTGAATCCCATTCTAATTTAGTTTAAATAAATTACTTACAGAATATCTGTAAAGTTACAGGGACAAAATAAAAATATGTGCCAAGATATTTGGGCACATTTGATAATAAATCAATGTCCCTTCCCTGAGACTCGACCGTAACAGCTCTTGGGGGGTATGTAACAAATGTTGCACACCTCTGAAGTATTTTTACCATTGTGTCTCAAGCTACAGTAGCACACTACAGGTTTATCTTTTTTTTCCTATTTTGGGGAGTAATCACTGCACCCCATGCAGTACAAATAAATTTATAATAAAGTTTATTGTACTTTTCATACAGTGTAATAACACAGGTGTCACACTGTAGGAAACCGCTGTTTATCACTGTGTAGTAAGCATTTGTCTACTATGGAATAATCACTTTACTGCATCTTCATCTTCACGGATGCACACATTATTCCAAATGTCTTCTTTCCAGCTTTTAATTCCTTGTGGTATAACATACAAACTCACTATATAGTAGGTCTGTCATTGAGATGATTTGCACATCTGTAGTTTTCTCTCTAAAAGTGACCGATCAATCCATTTGTAGGCAATGATTGATTAGGTTTAAATCTGTTTTATTATACCATACAGCAAGCACTATATACCTTACTAAGAATCTTAGCCTGTTCCATCTTTCTTTGTTACCTTTCACTTGAATATAGGTGTGGTGTTTGATTTTTTTCCTGACTTAGATTGTACTGCATTCTTGATACTTTGTAATAAAATCTGCTGCAGATTACAGAACACGTCAACTATCTGCTGCAGATTACAGAACACGTCAACTCACTACAAACTGCATCTCCTCTCTAATGCATCATCAGAAGGCAGGGCTGTATAATATGGAATCGGGAAGTAACCGGGCAATTGCTCAGCACATAATAAACAGAAAACACCAGTTTATTACATTTAGTAAATATAGGCCTACTGAAGTAACCAAAGTTAAAGCTACATATTTTAGAATAGGAATGTCACTTTACAAGTAAAGGCATAGTTATACCAAAAAATGGTATAAAACTTTGCATTTGAACTTTAAAGCACTTTGCTATTGATTTGGTGCATCAAGCTATCAACAGCTTAATGTCTTGGGTATAACTTCATACATTGTGGTATTGAATACAGCTATTTGTTCTGATCAGAAGTAGATGGAATAAAGTTTACTCTGGCATTTGCTGCATTCCTCAAGGTGCAGCAACCCCAAGATTCGCCATACGAGGGGAAGGGGCGGTGGACAGCCCTCTGTGACAGAGTTGTTTTGAGCTTTTACAACTTTTGTTCAAAGCGCTATGCAATATTATGTACTGCTGTTCATCCATATAGAAACATTGTTTTTGTCTTCTTCCTGTAACATATCTTCTTTTTTTTTTTTTTAAAGTTCTTTTATTTATAAATTGGGTTTTAAACCATGGAGTGTGCATGTGATGTGTGTCAGAGAGAGACAGGAATATTTGGAGGTGGAGCAGGAGGACAGAACATTTTACTTGAAAATGTCAGTATACATTTCAATAATGCGTGTTTTTATATATTTCAAAAATATGCAATTTATATGTTGTAATGTACGTTTCACAGCTTTTTGTAATGAAATACTATGTACTACTTGTCTGCTTTTCACATTGTTTTAATTACCTGTTCCTCTTAGCTTCAAGATGCAGAATTCTTTTTTTAAACAAGAAACATTTTTATTAAATTATCATGTGTGACATAGGCAAGCTTACTTCTATATAAATGAAAATAAACCATACCAACGTAATCTCAGTTGCAAACATTATACATTTCAAACCATGCTGACTCAACTGTAGCTGCAAACATCATACTATATCCAGTCATTGTCAGTCAACCATTACATAGCTCATTCAGTTCCTGCCTTCTTTCAAACCTCGCTCCTCCTCTGCACGTATTGATCCCACAGTTCCCATTTTTCATAAGTAATTTACTCATACCCTTTTCTAAAGATCCCAATTCCAGTTGTTTCATCTCTGTTACTATCTTTGCTACTTCTAGTAAAGTTGGTTTAGACTTCTCTTTGCATTTTCTAGTAATTGCTTTTTTGGCAGCCATCATAATTAAACCTTACTATGTCTATGCAATTCAGATTTTGTATCATAGCTCAAAAATCATTTCCTTAGTTACACCAGTTTGTCCAGCATCTCCAACAGAACAATTTGTAAGGAATCTTTAAAGTCTGCCAACTCATTACATTCCCAGAAATTATGTCCCCAGTTACATATTTCTTCCCCATCAAACCTCCAACATTTGCTGTCTGCCAGAGGAAAAACTTCTTTGGACTCTACACTGGGTATAGAAATACCTATGTAAACACTTCCAAGCAAAGATCCTAAATCTTCTAGATTTTGTTGCATATTTGGGAGATGTGCATTGATCCCCCTATTGTTTCCTTGTGAATTGCTTGGCCAGTCTCTCTTCACAATCCTTTTCAAAATCCTCCTCTGATTGATTCTTATAATTATCATGCAATATTTTATATGCTGTACTAATTATTCCTGTCTTAACGGCAACTTCTTTTCTAGATTCTTCTAAAAACTCTACCAGTGCTGGTCTTTCATTTAGAACCCCCCCATGTCTTTCTTTTTGCCTACACTCTGATATTAATCATTGATAGGGCAGGCAGTATCTCACCTGCAGTCCAAATAAGTTCTTGGTGTCTTCCCATTCTATTATCTTTCCGTCTCTAGTTATTTGCTCCCAATGCGTTGGTTCCTTTGCCACTTTTCTCCAGTAACCCTCCTCTTGCCTGTTGTCTGTATCCCTGATTGTAGTCATCCCTGTCGGTAGAATCTCCTTTATCCCCTACCATGTTAGCTTAGTTCTTAGAATACTTTCTGCTACTTTATGAATATAATATTCTATATATGATTATTGTTATTCTCCTTAAAGATCTGCATCCAAAATCCCAATCTGCCTTGTTTCTTGAGCTACCCTCCATTTCATCATCATCTCTTTCCACTTTGAATTATAGTTTTCTGCTTGTACTGTGTATAGAAACCTTAAATGTATTGCTCTAAAATACCCCTTCAAATCAGGTAATCCCAATCTGCCCTGTTCTGTTGGAAGAATAAGTTTATCCCACTCTTGCTGCCTTCCCCTCCCAGATAAAACCCTTCAGCACGCCACAACTTCTCCTCTGGTTGATAAAAATATGTCTGTCCTGTATACAAGACTAAAGGGACTAAAAACATTTTAACTGCTTGTTTCTTACTATTGATATCCTTATAACAGAGCTTCCTTTTTCTCAGTTTTTGTATTGTCTTTTGTTTAGTGTCTTCTCACATATGCTTAGCTGCCACACAGGAATACTTTTTAATCAATGCTCCTAAATGCTTCATTTTATCATGCAAGTATGGACATTACTGAACCAATTCTTATGTGGGTACATAATTTACTACTATTGACTTTGCTTTAGCTTCATCAATTTTATCTCTGTATATACCACAGCACTATAATGTCCCTTTCTGGTTATGTCAGGTAAAATAAATAATAAAATAATGTCATCTGCAAATAGAGCCAGCTTTTCTTGACTACGATTCCAATTATATCCTTGAATTTCTGAGTCCCTTATTTTCTTTGCCATTGGTTCTAAAAATAATGCAAGTAACAAAGGGGGGAGAGGACACCCCTGCCTGGTTCCTCTGCTCAAGCAGATATTATCAGAGAGGACCCCACTCACTTTAATTTTTGCCTCTGATCCCTCATATATCCTCCTGATCACTCTTATAATTTTATCAGTGAATGCAAATGCTTCCATTGCTCTACTCATAAAGTCCTAGTTTACTTTGTCAAATGCTTTCTCTGCATAAAGACCCACCAATAGTAGTGGTATTTTCTTGCACTCTGCTTCCCTCTGGATCATCAGAGTTCTGTTAATGTTGTCAAATGGTTGCTTTCCCTCCACAAAACCACATCGATCCATATCTATCAATTTTGGCATCACTTTTGCCATTCTAGACATACGCTATGTAATCATGGTTTAGTATTGAAATGAGCCCGTATAAAACTGGATCTGATGGATCTTTACCCTGTTTACGTGTTACAGCTACCACTGCTTTCTTCCAGGATGTTGATACATTTCCTCCTCTTAAAATACTGTTAAACAAAACCTTCCAGATCGTTCAGTTTTTTCCCCTCCTAGCTTCCATACTTCCTCAGGAATACCATCTATTCCTGTGGACTTTCCTGTAGATTGGTTATACATCACCATTGTTGTCTCATATCCTCCTATCCTAACTATTGGTAATTCAGCCTACTCTACCTCTAACCTTGGCATATTTAATTCTTCCATAAACATTTCCATTTGTACCTTTTCTTGATTTCCATATTTCTCTGCTTTATACAGACTTTCCTAGAATTTCCAAAATATTTATAATACTTCTACAGGATCCATCGTTATCTTCCTTGTTATAGTCTCCTTAAGCTTGTTGACAATCTTTTCTACTTTCTGTTGCCTGAGCTGCTGTTCTAAAAGTTTTTGTGCTGTAGAGTTATTATCAAAACAGTTGCTTAACAGCAGTCTTTCTAAACTCATGCATATTATCAAGGTAATCCCTTATTTTCTGTTTGGCATTCTTGCTGCTCTTCTTGTTCTATGAGATTCCCCCTATTTTGCAATACTTTAATATTTGTCAGTCCATCTAAATAATTCTTGTTTCATCTTAATCATATCTCCCATTCTTTTATTTCCACCCTGTTTTTAAAATCCACTTTAATTTTATCCCCCTCCCTAGCTATATTTTCAGAAGAAATTTCTATCTTGTCTAATAGCTCATAAGTAATTTCCACTACCCATTCCTTAATTCCTTTCTTTTCAACAAATAGATGGGAAAGTGCCAGTACCTCATTTTTATTTCATTACCCTGTGTTTTTGTGCTGTGGTAGCGTTGTCGCCTCACAGTTAGACGTTGCCAGTTCGATTCTCAGTTAGAGCGTCTTCTGTGTGGCGACATGAGTGAATGGGCGTTCCTTCGTTGAAGGTTGCGCGTTAGGCCCGGCAAGCCAGCACGTAAAACTCTACTGCCAATCATTAGCGGACCAGAGTTCCGCTGTGGTGACCCCTATCCGGGAAAAGCCGAAAGACACAAACAAAATTGGTGCATGATCTGAAATAGTTATTGGGTGCATATCAAGACCTTCTATTAACTACGCATGCTCTTTTGAATCTGTCTAGCCTAGCCCAGTTTTTGTATTTTGGAGAATAATATGTAAATTTACTCATAACTCCTGGTACTGAATTGACATCTTCCATGCTAAATATTGTCATAAGTTTCTTTAAAAATCTTCCCTCCTTTGTTATATTTTCCCTTCTGAGCCCCCCATGCACATCTTCACTATTGCAAATCAAATTCCACTTGCCACCTATAAGTAATATTCCTTGCTGAAAGCTGATTATTTCACCCAGAATTTTCTTTAGCTCTAGTATAGCAGTTTTTGGAGAAATATAAATGCATGCCAGTGTAATCTTCTTCCCTTGCCAATAGCCCTCTTAGTACTACACATCTACCATATTGTCTTTTTTTATCCTCTTCTATTAGTATCTGAGCTCCTCTTTCAATTACCATACGTACTTCTCTCTTTCTTTGCCGTAGGTATTCCACAGAATAACCATCCTGAAAACCTTTCTTTATCAAATTCACACGCTCAGTTCTTTCCAAATGTGCCTGCTGTTGCATAGCTATTTGCACTCTACATTTTTAACATTGTTCACTACTGTTTCTTTTTTGTATTTATCTCTGAGACCATTAATGTTTAAAGACATTATAGAAAGCATCATATTTTTGAAAGATTATTATTCCCATATTTTATGTGTAGCAGTTTTTTTCTTAAATGTTTAATTTCAGCTTTTGTGCTACATGCATGTACTCTTTGGCAATTTAATCTTTTATACATTTTTTCTTATTTCCGCCTGTCACATTTTACAGAACTTTTTGTTTTATTGAAAACCCTCAAACAAAAATACACACACATACGCACACACACACACTGTGAGTACTCCCTAAAATCTATTAATTTAATAACACCCAAAACTATGTACATCTTCAAATATTGAAGCTTTACCCTCCTAATAGGAACAAATGTTCCAAACTAACAGCCACACACGTACAGACTTGAGGTAACCTAAAAGAAAGGTTATCCATTCTAAGATGCATGGTATAGCCTGTGGTTTTTAAGTGTTGTCTGGCTTTGTCTTATCTTTATAGCTGTCTCAGCTGGGAAAATACTTGAATGCTTTCAAAAAACATTTTTCCCAAGTGATTTCTCTTTATCAGATTGCCTGCTAGAGACATGTGAACCAGACACAAACTGTTTACAAGAAAAAAAAGCCTTGTAATATTCAATCTTAGTTTTCATTTACTTGCTCTTTATTAAAACTTGTTACTAGATTAATTCTAATGGCCTTAACCCAGTCATTCCCCTATGCATGAATGAGAAAAAGCACACTAATTTTTCTTTTGTCATGCTCTTTTTAACCAGATATTTTTTATTATTATCACAGTGCCGACATTTCTTAAAACTAAGCAAGGAGAAAGAAACAAACAAAAAAAAAAAAAAAAACGGCACACTTATTTATATTAGTATCCCCATTACACTTAAAAATAACTAAAAAAACTTTACTTTATAACATGCAAATAAAATCATGCAGCATTTCAATAGTACTATTAAGAAAAAATATTTTACTTGCAGTTAACTTTCTTCCTTCCATTCCCCCCTCCTGAGTATTTTTCTGAATATTAATGACATGAAGTAGGACATGAAATATGCTTTAGAGTCCCCTACAAGTTTAAGAAAGTCCAATATTTCAAGATTTTCTTGTATTTCTATTCATTTCCTTCTCCCAAACCCTGTATCTGCTTCATTTCCAATGTTTGCTTGATTCTTCTAGTCAACAGTTGTGTTTTCCCTCTCTCAACCATTTTCTGTTTATCTTTATTACCAGATCAAGAAGCAGAATCTCCATATGTTTCACATCTCACTTTTTGTTGCGCAAACTTTTGTATTTCTTCCTTAGCATGTACTTCATCAAAAAATGATTTTGTTCCTCCAGGGAAAATATTTTGAAGATAGCTGGGTACAAATGTTTGAACCTCATGCCTGCTTCTCGACATTCCCTGAATAATGGGATAAATTTACTCCTGTTCTGCCTGGTGTACAATGAGTAGTCATTCTCCAGAAACACTCTGCTGTCTCCCACTTTTGGTACTTTCTCATGCCACAGTTTTTTCAGAATAATCTCCTTCTGCTAGTAAGATTCCATGCTTATTGTTAAAGGGCTAGGCTGTTTTGTCATAGCCGGGTTGGAGCATACACATAATGTGCCCATTCAATTAACAATTCCTTTTGTGGAATACCAGTCCATTTACTTATTTGTGTGTTCATAACATTATTAGTCTGTTTCTTTCCACTTCTCGGGTACAGCAGAAAATCTCAGCTTTTCCCTATATGCTCTGTCCCCTAATTCCATAATTTTTGAAATATCTGTTCTTTTGTATTTTCATATTCAGCCAGCCTTTTCTTTATTCTGACCTCTGAATTTTGCAGTTTTATCACCTTATCTGAATATCTGTGTAAAGCTTTTTCCATTTTTCCAGCCTTTTATTGTTTGAGTTGAGAATATTCCATCAGTGTTTCATTTATTTTAGCCAGGTCTGTGTGCAGTTGCCTTATACTAGGTTACTGGAAGTCATGTCTGGAGCTTGCACTGCATTTTGCTGGGCAGTACTTTCCCAGTCAGCATTTTTTCCGATTTTCCTTCAAGTCCTCTCTTTTTTTTTTCTTGGCATCCAGACAGTGCAGTAACCACAAACAACGAGGCACAGTGCAGAAAAAGACTAATAAGCAAAAGTAACACTGTGAAGATAACAAAACGCACCGGACAGCCGAGATATCCAGTAAAATTTATTCTACAGTTAAACGTTTGAACAAACACCACGTTTTTCATCATAAACTGTAAGACTTCTTCAGACACTAACACATTACATTTAACATGTATATATATGCTGGCAAATCATTCAAATTGGCCAATAAAAACTGTGCAAACCAATCCTCATTAATATTAATAAAATTCATTCGTAGC
>NC_056737.1:626915677-626953177 GCF_019279795.1 Protopterus annectens
TTCTGTGTGTGTTTAACTTCAGATTGTGATTTTACCACTGATTGTTACTTGAATGTACTGTAGATATTTTACTCTAGTTATTGTATGGCTGTTTTAATATGGTTGAAGTGTATGGAGTTTATTTTTAATACTAGTTTGGTACATTAGAAATTCTTTAACTTCTGTCTGTTATAAAAGAATTCTGAATACATTTCAGACTGTTTTTTTTTTTGTTGTGATAATGGCACCGTTTGGCAGAGTTTTGTTGTGTGTGTGTACATCTTTATTCTAGAAACCTTAAGTGGTTATTTTACAATATCCAGCATTATCAGTTTATTTTTCTGGCTGGTGTTCTACCCCCCCCCCCAACCCATCAAATCCATTTGCACCTATGAAGAAAAAACAAAATAAAAATGTACCTCAGCATACAGTTAATGATTCTGTCAGGGCCAGTGCTCGGCTGATAGACCGCTTACCTTTTGCCCGGTCTGTAGTGCAGCTTTGCTAGCCACTGTGGAATGGGAGTTAGATGCATCCTTAAGGGCTGTTTCAATACCTGGTACAGGTATAGGATAATCAAACTCTTTAGATGCAGGAGCAGTCTGGGATAAGACATGCCTTGCCAGAGATAATACTCTGTCCCCAGATATTTTATCTAGTAGTAAAGTTCGCAAGAAAAAAAACATTAACTTCATCATACACCTGATAATCAGAGTATAGCTATATATAAGGATGGTGTGGTTTCCTTCCCTAGGAATGTCCTGCAGACAGCTAATTCTAGCATTTGTGTTCCCGTACGTTGCTCTATTGCAAATGTTGCTAAAGACCTGTTTGTTGTTTCAGAGAATGATGTGGAATCTGATGAGGACAAAGGTGGTGATCACTATATTTAGTGATGTTTTTGCTTGGGAGAGTAGAGAACTACCCCAGAGCTAGGCAGAGTATATGACCTTATAGAGGATGAGATGCCTAATTCTGTAGTTATCGACTCCTCTCTTACCAGCTTTGAAGGTATTTGCAGAACACCAGTATCTATTCCAACAGTCCCTCAAAAGGCACAGAGAAAATATAGGGTTTCCTCGGACATAACTGATCTTTTTTCCTCATTCGACTGCAGCCTTCCCAGCTACCTGTTCAGATAAAAAGTCCTTGGCTTCATCTAGTCCAACATCCCCTGATAAACAGAGAAATGGTTAGATCTTCAGTGCAAAAAGACCCCTGTTTTTAGTAATCTAGCCTTTAGAATGTTAAATTATCTTGGCTGTGTGGCAACATTTATTTTACATGGTGTGTACAGTTTGGAGGATTTTTTCTGCATCCTTAACTGCAGAGCAGAGGTCTTATATGAATGAAGTTTTTTCTAGTTTGACTCCGGTTTGGAAGTATGCTTTGAGAGATGTTTGTGAAGATACAGTCTCGCAAAATGCTGCTGCTTCCATTTTAAGACAGTATGCTTAGTACATAATCATAACTTAAGTGATGAGTTAACACCCGAAATTCTGAATGCGTCTTTTAAGTTCTGAATTTGTTGGCAGTCCCTCTGTTACACCAATTGTCAAACAGTTGGCAAATTAATGCATTGGGTATCCAGGATGTTTCATGTATGCAAGTTCTCTCCTAACAAGGAGCCTTCCTTCAAGGGGAGATGCAAACCAAAATCCCTGCCAAACAAAGTCAGGGATCCAAAAGGAAATGGCAGAAGGATAATTCTTTGAAACCAGAAAAAGAGGGGGTTCCTGATGACTATGCGGAACCGCAGAACACCGCTCCCCCATTTCTGCCTCCTTTCCTTCTCTTCCTCTTTTTACCAGGTGCTCTCTCAACCCTGCAGTCTGGTCAGAAACAGTCTCAGAAAAATGGGTTCTGAGAATAATTTGGAGAGGATACACTTGTCAGTGTATAAAAAATCCTCTTCCTTTTAGAATAATTCCCCCACATTCATTAGAACAGATAGTTGTTCCCTCCAGTTCTGCATCACATGGTAGAAGCGGGGATCATAGAACCAGTGCCTGAGATTCACAAAGGCAAAGGATTTTACTCCAGACCCTTTCTGGTGTCAAGAAGGAGCACTCCCGTAGACATGTGAAATTGGATGAGTTTCTACTGAATGTATACTTAAAATAAGAACATAATTAAATATCAAAAGGTAAAATTATGTAGTCCTAATCTTATCAAATTGTTATCCCCAGTATATATCAAAGGTAGTTTATCTGCTGTATAAAGCACAGGCATATTCAATAATGTAAAATTACTCTATCATAAAGATGAAGTTTTTTTTTTTAATTAATATTGCTGCTCTGTGTTAAGGTAATCCATCCAATAGACCATTAAGATCTTTTTTTCCCTCTGTCAGTAATGGCGAAAGAGGATAGCACATGGGTGATCTTATGGATCCCTCTATATTAATTAAGATTTGTTTGAGTAAGGGTGGTACTGTGACTTGGAGTTGGGGCTTATATAATGGGTAGAGGGTCCATTGGGAGTGATAGCTATCCTGCCAACAATTTCTGTTAATATTTCAATGTAGATTTAGGTCCTAAGAGCAGTTGTTGGTGGTATTACCAGTATTATTGTTATTATTATTATTATTATAGTATTATATGCAATAGTTCTAACAAGATATGGTCCTTCACAGCTGACAAGCAGAGGTGTCCCTACACATGAGTCTGTAAAATATGGAGAAGAGTAAAAGGGCTTTCAGTCACACACAATAATTTAAGGAGAACATATATGAGATTTTTTTTAAGAATTGCTGGAGTTTTTCATGTTGGGCAATATGCTTGGAAATAGGTACTGCTGAAGAGGGCTTTATATTATATTATAAGACTGATTAAAGATGAGGGTGAAAATAATTTCCTTGGATGTGTGGATATACAATTTGTAATTAGTTTTGCTATATAGAAGGATTTCCTAACAATAGTTGATGCACTGTAGTCAAATGAGAGCTTGTTACCCGCAAAACGCGCCTAGGTCTTTTTTTTTTGCTTTGAGCTTTAGACCATAATCTTGACATCTGGAATTAGTAAATGTTTAGACTTTCGTGTAGTATAGAGGAAGAGTTTGACAGTACCAAGATTGTGGGCATTAATAAACGTGGTCAGCTAGAGACCCTTGATGTCAACCTAGACATCAGAGAAATGCCAAAAAGAAATAGACCCAGAAAATAATACTATAAAACGCCATTGGTGACAAGCCCTTTGGAAGAATGTGTGGCACCTATCCTTATTGTGTGGGTTCTTGTTTGAGCCAGCTGGCAATCCACTGGGTTACATAAATGTTGATATTTAATTGGGTAAGCTTATTTATGATATGTGAGTGTGGGATGGTATCAGAGACCTTTGCCAAATCAAAGTAGATGGTGTGCACTGACTAAGCATAATCTGAACCCAGTGTTTCAGTTAATATGTCAAAAGTCTGCCATATTCAGTAGACAGGATTTTTCCCTCAAAGCTGAACTGGTTAGGATCAGGAGATTTCAGGCTGCCTTTATCTGTATTTATGAGTTCCACAGTATTGCATTCCATTGCTTTACAAGTAATATGGATAAGGCTAACAGGTGTATATTTCCCTTGGCCTGGGGTACCTTTGTGTAGAGGTACTACTATAGCCATTCTCCAAGACTTTGGCATGTACCCAGTTTGCAGCATGAAGTTGGGACCTGTTTAAAAGTAATTTTGTTGGTGAGGCAGCAGGGATAAGTTAGAAGTCAGGAATAAGTGGGAGGTGCCAGGTTAAAGTTGGAGTTAATTTTGTCTTGAGTATAGTAGTGATATCGTCTGGTTCTGAAAAGGTAGTACTGTTAGAGATCAGCTCAGCATGGTACTGAATATTACTTCAGATATTTCTAACATAGCTAAAGAAGGCATTATGATTATGGTCGGTGTCTGCTTTCCTAGCCCGGGTTACTGGGATAGCTCTACTGAGCTAAAGATGGATGTAAAACTAATCAACCTACCGAAAAAGATTTAAGGATGGCTACAATGAATATATGTCCAAAATTACAAAACACACCTTGGAAGTGGATGATATGATAAGAAGACTGGACATCCTGTAAATTCAGGAGACAAGATACAAGAGTAGTGCAGTAAATGGACTTGGATTAAGATCTACAGTTTACAACTCAAGGGAGGTTAACATACTAGAAATGGCGTGGGATCTGTGGTGAGAGAGAATCTCCTGTTGACAGTGTGGGATGTCATCAGATGTAGTGACACTCATGGCATCTAGGCTCCAGTGTAAAGATAGGACTATATTCATACTCTCAGGCTAGGCCCCCACAGCAGAGTTGTGATGAAGAGGAAAAGTGTTGCATTTAAGCAGTAATCACAGGACCTGTTAGATAAAGTGGGACAGAATGAGTAAGTGCTGAGAATGGGAGACCTGAATTGTCATATTGGGACAGACAGAACAGGCTATGATGACTGCCTTGGCCCACATCAGTGGCAAAACAGGAATAAAAAAAGTAATTCTGGAGTTTAGTTTGGCAAATGGATCAGTGGTGGCAAATGAGTGGTTTGTCAAGAAAGAGACCATCACAAGATCACATACAAGAGTGGTGAACATGCAACTTGGGTAGATTTCCTCCCAGAAAAGAAAGGGCATCTAGGGAAAATCCGAGATTGCAGGTCATCCACAGTGAAACTGTGGGCCCCTGGCATAAACCACATATGACCACAATCCGTTGCAGGCTGTGTTTAGACAAGAATCTAAGATCAGCAAAGACTGTGTTGAAGACCTGGAAGTTGACTGCAGTGAAAGCATAAAAGTTTGAAGAACGACTTGTGGTTGTAGCACTCCAGAAAGAAGAGGAGATAGGAGGAGCTGAAGAAGTATAGCAACTTCTCAAAACCGCATGTGTGAAGACTGTAAAACATATATGTGGCTGAGCCAGGTATGGAAATAAGAACCATGAGAAAGCTGGTGGTGAAATGTAGAAGTCGGCCAGTTATTAAAATAAAGGAGTGCAGAAAAGTGGGAGATAATAAGGTGGAACAAGCTAAAAAGGAAAAAATAGTTGGTTAACAAAGAAGCTAAGAAGAGAGCAGTCATGATGGCAAAGAAGGCATCAGGGAGACTCTACCAGCTTCTGGGAAGTGACTCGGTAGTTGACATAAAGAAACTCTTATCCGGTTACGAGACAAAGACAGAAAGATAAAAAAGATAGTCATCAGACACCATTCATAAGATTTACCAGCAAGTTGCTTACCAGGCTTGGGGACATCAAAGGCAGATGGAAGCAGTACATCCTGCAATTAATGATTAAAGAAACTCTCACAGAAGCTGCACTGCCCGATGCAGTGCTTATGATGAAAGGGGTAGAATAGCAAACTCTAGAAGAAGTAAGAACAGCACTATGGAAACTGAAACCAGGGAAAGCAGCAGAATCAGATGAAGTCAAGTCAGATATGATCAGCGCGTTTGAGGAGTTAGGGGAGAAATGGCTCCTGAGGGTGCCCATCATGGTATGGAGAGAAAGGTGTATTCCAGATGACTGGCAATAAACATTCTAGTGCCAGTGTACAAGAACAAGAGGTCATTCACAACTGTGGGCAGTTCAGAAGTATCATACTCCAATCACACTACATGAAAGTGCTGGAGAGGGTAACTGATAAACTAATCTGCAGAATGTGTGTGTGTGTGTGTGTGGGGGGGGGGTTGGATTCAGATCAGGATGCAACACAACTGATCTGATGTTTGCAGTGAGGACAGATAGTGGAGACAAAGTTGGAGATGACTTGAAGAAAGCATATGACAAGGTCCCAAGGCAACTGATGTGGACAGTCCTGTGTTTGTTAAAAGTCCCAGAAACATTGGTAGAATTAGTGGAGCTATGTACAGAGACCCATTGACATAAGTTTGTGCCATGTTCAGACTCTGAGGGGTTCTCAGTAGGAGTAGATGTGTATCAGGGCTCAGCTCTGAGCTCATTACTGTTCATACTGGTAATGGACTAAATTAGCAAACAGGACAGAGGTGATACATCAGCAAAGCTGCTGCACATACATTGTACAGCATTTCAATCAGACTCTGAACAAGAGTTTCAGAAAATGATAGAGGACTGGAATACAAAATTGGATGTATATAGAATGAAACTAAGTACAGACAATATTGTTGCCAGGATAACAAGTGTGGAAAATTCAGAAAAAGCTGAAAACTGAGACGGAAGGGAAAATAGTTGGAACAGGTTAACAACTTCAAATATCTGGGAGATGTGGTTGAGTAGCAAAGATAAAGACCAGGCCAATGATTAAAGGACACACTGTAGCAAAAAAATTATAGATCCACAAAAACTCTGTCCACCAAGGCTCCAGGCATAAAAGCCACGGACACTAAGTAAAACCGAAACTCTGGTTTATTGTAACACAGGATAAGCATTTTCACAATTGTGCTTCTTCAGATCCTTGGAGCATCTTCTCTCTTGGTCTGTGTCAGCTGAAGGTTTTTCTGCTGGCAATAAGCTACATAACCTATATAATAGTGCATGACACAGCACAACAACCAGGCTTGGATGCCACAGCAAGCAGATAATATACAGTATAGTGCAGTGTAAGACAAAGCAGTGTAACGCAGTATCATGCAATACAGTTTACCAGAATGTCAAGGTAAATTAGGCTTGGATGCAGTATAACACGGCAGAATATATCACATAGATTATCACAACAGTCAGGCTCATGGGCTACAGTTAAAACAGGCTTAGGAAGGACAAGCAATACTGTTAAGTTGGACTTAACAGATAAAACACAATATAGTATAATAACAGCTCTCTAGTCAGCTGGTGCATGCAGGAAAGGGCAGTTCTGAATAACACAGTATTGCCCAGTGCAACACAGCACTCTATGCAGATTAACACAGTTCACTTTGTTAAAAACACAGCTGCAAAGTGCAGGTACAATTGCTACAAATAATGGGATAGTACAACCTACTAAACGTGTAATAGATACATGAGCAAAGCAATGCAGAAAGTAGTGAACTGATAGAAAAAAAACACTACTGAAATTGGCTTATAAGCATAGAAGTATACAAAAAAGGGCATTCCTTGAGACAGTAACATTTTTGGTCCTTTGCACCTGTTAGTTTCTGTATAGAATTGCCATTGCACATAGTGCAGCTAATTCCATGGTGTTAAGAAAATGGTTCAGTGTAAAGTAAAAAGAGAAGCACAAATGAGCAACATCAGGTAGCAAAGCACAAATAAATGCTAGGCTGTGCAGACATAGCTGAGGTTAAAACGTAAGAATACATACTCGGCCAAAAAAATGTGCAGTGCTGTGTAGCTTCCAGCAAATAAATGACTTGAACAGTGCACTTTTCTCTCTTGCTAAACAAAAAAGCTATGAAAGTTCCATATGGACAAAAATACTAAAAGTAAGCTGGGGCAGCTAGTCTCAATACTAGTTCTTATTAGCATACAGCAGACAGAAACACAATGTACCTGGACAACAGCAACTAAATGCCTACAACAGCATAGTCTTCCTTTCTCATATTAAATAAAAATCAGCAAAAGTTCTAAACGAGAGAAAAAAAACAAACCACTAGAAACAAGTAGTAGTTTCAGTATTGGCTTTAAAAGTCACTTCCTGGGTATTGAGTTTGGTTCCATTGAGGATAACATTAATGCAACCATGCCTTACTTAATAAATTAGGCTGACATCTTTTTTTTATGATTTCCAGAGGAAAGTTTATTGTATGTATGTATAAGAGGTGGGATTTGCACTTTACCTTTGCTAACAAAAGAATGCACTACACATTTATATTCCCTCTTCAATGAACAAGAAGTAAATTCATAATTAACAAATTAGAAGTCAAAGACCACACTTTCCTTACATGAAAGTCTCATGAAATGTAACCCATCACCTTTTAACACTTACTCAGTCCATTTTCCAGATTTGTTCATAGATTTGGATCTTGCATTACATCACTACGAATCTGCAAAAAACACTTCTGTCCCTACAATAACATGTGTAACGTAAGTGCAGCTGTGTCAGTGGAGGAGTAATTTAAATGAATACAGCATATAAACCTTAAAACCCACTTTTCATTCACTTTTAAACAAAGCTATTAACCAAACAGAAACATTCTTAGTTGGTTATGTATTATGCAGTTGAAAGCAGTTATACAAATGAGATAAAAGATATACATTAATTTGTTTCCTACTGTCGTTCAGATTTTTCTTCAGTAAAAATAAAGTATAGATAAGTAGTGTCGAACAGTTCAGCTGTCTTCTAGGCAGGCTGAGCATCTTAGCTGAAATTTAAACATATAAGAATAGTCACTCAGCCAGCAAAAACATGCAGTACTGTCCAGCTTCCAGCAAGTAAACACCTAGAACAGTGCAGTTTTCCTTTCTCTCACTGGAGGAAAAAGTAGCAAAAGTTTCAAAACGAACACAAAAATAAGCACCAGCAATCTGCTTATTAGCTGATTTATGCCCAGCATACGCACACGGTGGTGGTGCTGCGGTAGCGTTGTCGCCTCATAGTAAGACGCTATCTGGTTCGATTCTCTGCTAGAATGTCTTCAGCGTGGAGACATGCGTGAATGGGCGTACCTTCATTGAAGATTGTGCGTCAGGGCTGGCAACTCGGCACATAAAAATCTGTGTGTCAATCATTAGCGGACCGGAGTTCCGCTGTGGCAACCCCTAACCGGGGAAAAAAGCCGAAAGACACAACATTCGCACACAGCCAACAGAACCACGCAGTGTTCCCAGACTTCAGCAAATAAACACCTAGTACAGCACAGCTTTCCCTTCTTATACATAGGTGTTACACAGTAGAGGAAAACCTACATACTAGAGACCCCCCCCCAAAAAAAAATTAAAGCAATTATACAGTTAACTGGTTTAATGTTACTATCATCAAACATACAGTTAAATTGTTTGATGTTATTATCAGATATTAGTGCTTGGCTAACTCCAGACTAATTAAGGTTTAATTAGCTGTAGTTGTACATTTGCATATTATTGCTAAGTTAGGAGTATTAATATTACGTAGCAAATAGGGCTGTGTTATTCAGGACTGAGGGTGCAGAGTTGCATATTTTACTCTGGAGATAGTCTGTGTCCATATCTCTGTTTCTACTAGTACAACAACCACTAGTCTAAAGGAGATTGCAACTCTTTGGCAGGCCAGCTACCCAAGGCAGTATTATTTGATGACATGATTATTTTTTTTCTAATGATATACTCCTTCTGAAGTCAAAATAAAGGTTGTTCCAAAGGCATATGAAGTGATGACTAGATGATTTGCTACTGATGCCATTACGTGTTTTTTTGGTTGGTGTCACTTGTGAAATAATTGGTTATGTTATCACTTACTGGTTATAAAATACTCAGTTTTTAAGGTTTGTACAGACCATTACAGCCCGAGCATTGCGACTTTATATAGTCAGAGGGACACCAGAAGCAAACCTAATTTCTAGCTTGGAAGAAGTCTGTTTGGAAATGCCATTAAATACTATTACTTCATATGGCAATTTAGGGAGAATAGCTAAGTACCCCATTGGGGACCCTTTTTTCTTGCACTAACCGATGTTTGAAAATGTTAACAATTGTCTCGCCTGTGGAAAGCAGATCTCACACTGAGACTTCCATTCTTACTCTGTCACTTGCTTAGGCCCAGACCACGATGTCCCCAGTTGCCGGTATTGTGCCCTCTTTAATGCAAGAACCATTCACTGTAGAGCTCTTATTGTAGATAGTTATTATCGTGTTTCATCATTGCATTCCAATATGATGTCTGTCAGCCAGCAATCTGTGGACATTCTGAAAAAATGCAGAGATAAAGATAGAGACAGACCTCACTAGGCTAAGTCTTCTGATGACTCTATCGCTAAGCAGGTCGTCAGCTCTCCGGAATTCAGTGAGGCGCTTTCACTGCTACTGATGCCCGATTCGATATCTATGCAGGCCTCTACCCGAGACCCTTTCAGAGTCCAGTATGCCACAGAAATCTTCTTCGTCTTCTGAGCCTTTGGCGGTCTCTGCCTCGGTTGGGTCCGGAGCCGTGATGCAGGTACTGGCTTCTGAGGAAGCCTTTCGTACTATCGCATCTAGACAAAAACTGACATCTTCTCATCTGACTACCGTTTCTCAATACCCCCAAAATGCAGAGCAAGGCAGCATACATACTCGTCTCCTTAAATAAACGGAAGCTTTATTTTTTAAAAACAGATAAGTGCTTTTGTCTCGGATTTGCTTTGAAAGAGACTTCATCAGATAAAATATATTACCAGCACAAATACATTTTAAATACTAGCTAATAATGACTTAATTTCTTCCTGTTAGTCAGAAACTAAAATATGAAAGTGGCAGCACATAAATACACTTATAGTATATCTCACTGATTAAATAGTTATACAAAGGAACTCTAATAGTACGTGAATCTAATAAATAAACCTTCTCATAATGAATATAAATGCAATCCAAGGATATGCAAGTAGATTAAAATAAAAATAGATAAATAACAGTCCTATATGGCATATAAAACAACCTATCAAGGCATAAAATGAATTCCTAGAATAAATACATTTAATAAATACATGCATATAAAAACTTACTATATAAATATTTAAATATATTTTAAAATGTGTATTCAAAATTAATTTTATAAAATATATATATATATATATATATATATATATATATATATATATATAAAATAATAAATGAAATAAATTTATTTAAGGAGACGAGTATGTGTGCTGCCTTGCTCTGCATTTCCTGCATTTTGGGAGTATTGGTTTACTGTTTTTTGGCTTCGTTTGTACGTTTGACTACCGTTTCTATCAGACCGACGGATTCTCTCAGGCCTAGAAGCCAGGCCACACCTAGAAAATCTGCTTCTAGCCAGCATCTTGCTCTTGCTCCACCACCCCAAGCACAAATACTTAAAATGGCGGATGATCTCATCTTCCTTAGCCGGGGTAGTCAGGCCACAGCTTCTAAAAAGAAAAGGCACCATTTTCCAGAAATTGTGACAACAGGATTCTGAGGAATCTGACTATTCAGATTTTGAAGAGGAATAGCAACCACTGACTGCTTATGAGGATTCAGATGCAGAGGAATCCATCCCTTTTGCCTCTTCTCCAGAGGACCTTACCTTTGGGAAACCTCTTCACACCCTCGGGGAACATTTCCAGTGGGAATCTCAGGACTTGTCTCAGTCTAAGAAAAGGCTTAGAGAGTTTCTGGACCTGCACCAGCACAGATCCCTGTCCATCCCCCCTATTTTAAAAGTGGTGGATGATGTTTTCCATGAATCCAGCCTGGCCCCTGACGCCCTTCCACCTGCTCCCAAAAAACCTGACTGATATTACAGAGTACCTGATTCTCACAAATACCTGTACAGAAATCCTGCTGCAGGCCCAGAGGTCATTACACAGGGACCTAAAGGAGCTAAGACTAGTTCTGCAAGAATCTTATTCCTTCTGACTAGGATTCTGGACAGATGGGGTAAAAAAGTATACACCTCTGCAACCTTGGCTATCCAAGCACTCAACTGTCCGTTCCATATGTTAAAGTATCACGAACACACTTTAGAACTATTAAAACAAAAAATGTCTACCTTTTCTGACTGTGCCAATTCAAAAGAGTTAGCAGATTTACTGCACTCTGCTTGTCAAGTGGACAAACACTCATTACACTGTGGCTATGATGCCCTAGAAGCCTCTAGCAGGGCAGCAGTGTCAGGATCTGTCATTAGGAGAGATGCATGGCTGAAGGAACAACCTCTCCCTGATCATGTCAAGTCTAAACTTATTGATGCACCCCTGGATAAGGACCGCTTGTTTGGAGTAAAAGCAGAAGAGGTGCTTAAAAAGATGGAAGACAAAGCAAAATCTATGCAGACAGTAAAAGATTTATTTCAGGTTCAACCTCCCAGGTTCAGCAGGAACTTTCTCTGTAAGCACTGGTCCTTCCATGCACCTAGCAGACAGGGCCAAGGTAAGCCCCCCTGGGACAGACCATCCAGGCCCCTATCTCAGGGCCAGCAGACAGGCAAACAGTGGACCTCTTCTGCCCTAAAGGCAGGGAATTCTAAGCCACCCTTCTATGGCAAAAACTCACAATGACCCCCCCCCCCCAACTGGTGATGACTGCAACAGTGAATACACTGGAACATCTACATTTATGGTAAGTGTACGGAGCTGTACTTTCTGAAAATTGATTTTCTAGCTTTGAGTCAGATTATGGTTTAATACTACACAGTGCTTTAAACTTGATTTACTTGCTTTCCTGTATTCTTCACATTTTATGAAAGCTTAGTTGTGATCAGTGATTAACTTCAGATATGTTAAGTTGGCTACCTGCTTCTGTGTGATTTGACTTGTGCTATGAAAGCTAAGAGCTATGCCATTAGTCTAACTACCAACAAGGTCACCCTAGGTGGACACATCTCAGCTGAGGTGCCAGGCTATGACAAACCATATATTTTGGGCAGCAACAGTTTGGGATAAAGTTGGTATCAGAAGATCATTTATGTGACTGCGGAAACAACATTAATGCAATCTGTGTGAAAGATATACTTGGTAGTCTACATCTGTATCTTGCCACAAAACTCTGTGGAAAGTGACATTAAAATTAATTGTAATATAGTGCTGGAAAATTAGCTGCTCAGGTCAGAAGGCACACACTGAGCTATTGGGGAAGAATGTGATAGTCTTCAAAGTAAAGCTGGTGCATGTGACATGCTTAGATTAAAGGCTTTGGGACAGCCAACTGTTGATGTTGTCACTGTGCGTGATATGAGGGTTAGAAGCTGCACTGCAAAGATGCCTTACATGCAGCCACATGGAAGGCTTGAAGTGTGAACCAGGGAAAGTTGAATGTAGGTAAGAACAAAATGGAACATATGCAGCTTGATGTATTAAATTGTAACGAACTGAAATGCAATGACATTGGACACTTTGAAATCCATAAACATATGGCATACTGTTCTGGAAACCCTCAAAAGACAAAGTAGAAATGGTGGTGTATGCATATCTTAAGATGAAGATTGCAAGAACCGTAATGAAATGCATGGAAGTCAATGAATGTGTATTTGTGGGGTATGTGTATTAATATAATTTATCATTCAGATATATAACAGCCATGACAAAACTGGATAAAAGCAAGTACAAGCTAAAATTGACAAGATAATGACGCACACTATGCTGATACTCACGAGCAACTGGAATATAAAAGTTTGGAACAAAGGTTACATAGATAAGCAGCAGAATGTCTGATAGAAATTTGCAAGGCAAACAGCCTGTTCATTTCAAAAACCTTCTTTCAACAACATGAGACAAAACTCTACTAATGATCCCCACCCAGTGGATTGTATAGAAAGCCAAAGTGACACTTTACGGAAGTAAATGATGAAAAGTTCAGTAGCATCGATGTATTACAACTTCTCTACTAGAATGTTCTAAAAGAGCTAGCTAGCCAGGTACTTGGTAAACTATGATCTTAAAAATATACCACCAGAATTCAAAGACTTTCTGCAAAATTAATTTGTCGCATTAAATAAAAATCCCAAAAGCACCAGAACAAGAATTTGCTAGAACTGAAGTTCAGGAAGCAGTGAGGAACTGGGGACATTTTTGTGGATGTGAGATGGATCCTTGAAAAGAGGGAATACTATTTCATTGATTATAGTAAGACAACTAAAATCAAAAAAACTCTGGTCTGCAGCAGAACATCTAATAGTTCTTGTGCTCATTCTTCAAACTGATAAAGTAATAGTTCAAACAGAGCAAAGAGAAAAAATGGTTTAGAATTGGTAAAGGTGTACCTTGTGGCTGCATTACTTTACCCATACCTGTTTAATTTTTGTGTAAAATAAATCTTCAGAAAAGTGGAATTGTATAAAGACAATTTAGGTATGAAGACTGGAGGAATCATTATTGGCAACCTGTGCTTGTGATGACGATACTTGCTGGCTAAAAGTGAAGATAAATTTTCTGCTCATCAGTATTAAACAATGCAGTCTCAGAATGGGTTTGCACCTGACCATGAAGAAGATGAATATCCTGACAACTGGTAAAATCAATAAATTTAATCTCGAGGGAAAAGCCGTAGAAATAGATTACTTCTGCCTGCTTGGATCAATAATTTTCAGCTTTATCTTCATACACTTAAAACCTAAGCACATTACAAAAGCACGAATGAAGTACTACGTGTTTAACAAACATGAACAAGAGCAAACTATAACATGATTATCATATTATTATTCTAACTTATTTTATCAATTGCACACTAGTGAAGTAAAAAAGACAAAAATATCAAGAACTCTTTGTAACACTACTGTAATCCTTAAACATTTAGTGACCATACACAAACAACAAATAAGAATCATTGCGTTTAAAGTTTCATATGCATAGTCTCAAGTGCCAAAAATTCAGTGAAACCTAAGACAAGCAATTTTGAAACCAACTGAGCAAAGTTGTAACATCAGTGGAAATGTTACAGTAGTGTGTCGATACATTATAAGCTGCAAACTGAAAGAAACACTGAAAGCTTTCAAGATCTCTTTGAAATTAAGGTTTCTACAAAGCATATGTAGCCAGAGAATGTATCCATAGTTTGTACATAGCAAAATCGTAACAGGGTCATAACTGTAAGGCACTGAAACAGTGTTAGGGGGTACAACCTGTCATGAATGGAGTTGCAGTCTCAACAGTAAATAGTTAGGACTGAAAGCAGAGTGATGCAAGTTGAAAATGAAAACCACTAGGAATCCTAGCCCTCTGAAATAGCACTCCACTGGCAAGTTCTAATTGATGAAATCAATATGTTGGACACTGAAACAACAAGTAACCTCAGTCAACTAAAACAAATGTGGGAGCATGTCAGTCCGTCAAAGGCAATTTCATTAAATGCAAAAAAAAAAAAACAAAGCCAGTTTTCTGAAACCACCTTTGACAAAAGTAGAGGTTGCAATTTTCTCCACTGTTCAGAGTTGGTATATATAATTCCAGGGGGTGTGGGGGGCTTGCCCCCTAATTGTTCCAATGTTCACTGAAGGAGGTTGCGGTGAACTGGTTTCACTTATTTGCATTCATTGAAACTGCCTTTTGTGGATCAACTTGAATATAGCAATATAAAACTTTCATTTGGGATTTTCATAAAATTATGTATCTAAGACTCTGAATACACAAACTGAAATGGAATTAAAAATCTGTCTTAAGTCAACCAAGGCACTCAGTTATTCCACTGTCATGGTCTTTGCAGTCTCTGTTGCAGTCATATGTGATAGTAGCATAACTTGTAGGTTAATGCTGTATAGGTGTCGGTCAGGACAGTTACAGTTCAGCTGACAGACTGTTTTTAGTTAAAGGCCTCACTGTGTTGAAATTAAATCTATTTTCTTACAGCTGGTGGGAATTTTTCACCTAAAAAGCTAATCTGTCATCTGTCATGATGGACAAATATACACCTCACAGGGCTGAGTAAAAAGTGCACACCAGATTCTATCTGAAGTGAAGTGCTAGGAGTAGCCACTTGAATCATGTATTATCTTTGGGGAAGGGAGGATAGTGGGAGGAAATCCACAATGAGAAAAGGAAAGTAACCTTGATATTTAACTGTACTTGTCTTCAAAGTGATGATTAATTGGGATATCAAGCTTTGCATTCTGCAGTCTGGTGAGTGCACCAAAATGACTTGTTTGGGAACAATCCCGCCCCCCACCGAAAAAAAAAATGGTATGTCTATGTATGAATGTTAAGCTCGGCTTGTAATGAATTGAAAACTAGAGGAGAACCAACAATTTACCTTGCAGCTGGCATGTGCACTTCTGATTAAAATGGGCAGCTTCTGCTGTAGCAGAATGAGCACTCTGAAAAGGAAATAATATGAAAGTAGCTATGCAAATTTCTTCAAATGCTAGCCAGTTTGCTGGATTTAAAGGAATTAGATGTCTTTGGTTCAGGGAATATATGCAGAGCATTTTTTTTTTCTGGCCTGTGCTGTGAAGAGCTTGCTCACCTGCCTCTTTTGAATAAGGCAAAGGAAGTTGAGCTGGCTCTTTTGAATTATTGTATGATCCGATGTTGTTGTCTTTCAGCTTTTCCCGGTTAGGGGTCACCACAGCGGAACTCCGGTCCGCTAATGATTGGCAGTAGATTTTCACGAATGCCGAGGTGCCAGCTCGACGTTCAACCTTCAATGAAGGCACGCCCATTTACGCATATCTTTCGAACGCCCACCCAGCCGCGGGGAGGACATGAGACTCCACACAGAAGGCACTCCCCGCACTCCAGCCGAGAATCGAATGGGAGAACCTCTTGCTGTGAGGCAACAAAGCTACCGCTGCACCACCGTGGACTATGATCCGATATGGTATTAAATACAAATGAATAGCTGGGAGACATAACCCTTGTATCATCATGAAAAATTGCAATGGGGATTTAGAACTCTGTCTCGAAGTAGCATATGTTTAAAAAAAAAAAACATTAGAACAGCTGTGGATCTCAAAGGAAGCATGGTGACTGGGCAGAACATTGTATTTAATTGGATGAATAAGATAGACAGTTACATATCAGTATATAGAAAATAGTCTGTGATTTGGGCCAGTTTGGGTCTATAAGAGAATGGGATCAAGTTTTGCAAGATTTCTTAGTTCAAGCCCTCGTGTCATAATATTGTCTGCAACCTCAGTTTGTTTAATAGCAGTGGAGTCAGAGATTGAATTGGTCTAACAGTCCTGTCTGCACTTCGCACAAAATGTGGAGTTCTTCATGCAAAGCCTGATTTGGTGGACCATTACTATTCTGCTGGACAAAAGTGCAAGAAAACTTGTCAGCAGGTTATTTTGAAATACCTGAAATGGAGGCTACTTTATTTTGGTTTATAATCACGCCATAATTAGAATGATTGCACCAAGATTCTTATTTGTTAGAGAGACTGAGCCTGAATGAGAATACACTGCATGTAAAAGTAAATATGCATAGTCTTTTCTCCATGGGATACCATGTATGAGGCTAAGCATACACACACTGCAGGAATTTGCCAGGTTAAAAGGCAATACTACAAACTGAAACTGCTGTATTCCTCTCTTTGAACCTGTGATCTGTACCAAGAAGATGAAAGATGGGAACGTGTCAGTGTTTATCTTTGAGATTCAGAGTTGCCATCCAAACCTCCTGAAACAGAAAGATATTACTTGCTGGAATAGGTACTAATCTGAACCCCTTCACTTTAGCATATGTGGTCAGACACCAAATGACATTGTTTCTTTCTGGAACTAAAAAGTCTGAGTAGGATCACCTCAGTAAAAAACAGAAGGCACCCTGTCTTTAATGCTGTTGACTAGCATTCTATAAGATAGGCTTTACCCTGATTAGCCAAATATTGGAGACATTAGAACTGAATGGAAAGCATTCTGCTTTGTGACTAACTTTGTAATCTCCCTCAGTCATCATTATGACTAGAATCTGCTACATCGTATTGGTAATGAGATGCAAAACGTGCTATATGGCTGACAAAGCCTGGAAAAAAAAATAAATCTGTATCCAGCCTCACTCTTTACAAACAACTTCGCAATCAGGGTAAACGCCTAGTTACCAAAAAAAAAATTTTCCAGGCTATCCAAGACAAACATAGACTACACCCCAAAAACTTCTGGGGAAAGTCAACTCCCTTATCCACCCTGGAACTAAAAACAACCCATGTCCACCCTGGAACTAAATACAGCCCATGTCCAAACCCAGAAAAAACACCCTCTGAGATAGACTCCCTCTTCAACACATACTTCATTGACACCATAGAAAAACCTACTACCACCGTCCCACCTATAATACCTGATCCACCAGGAACTCAGTCTGTACATTCCTCTTCTAATTCTCTACCCACTTTCCTCCAGCACCCATACCCACCTCCACCATTAAAAACTTTTTCACAAACTTAAACCCTGCACCAACACTCCTGATAACTTACCCGCAGAATACTTGCAACTCTCAGCTTCCTCCATTGCACATCCCATCAGCATCGTCCTTAACAGGTCCATTCAGGAGTCCTATGTACCTAATATCTGAAAAAAAGCATTTATCCTTTCTCTTCATAAAGGCAGCAACAACTCTGACATCTCAAACTTCTATCCTATTGCCATCCTCTCCCCAATCTCCAAAATACTTGAAAAATGTATTCACACTCAACTCCTCAGTCACCTGACCCAACACCAAATCCTCTCCCCCACTCAGCATGGCGTTAGGCCCATTCACAGTACTAACACTGCCCTCATTTCCTTCCTTGATACAGTAAATAGAGCATGAGACGCTGGTACTTTAGTCTCAGCACTGTTCCTGGATTTTTCAAAGGCTTTCAACACCATCTCCCACTCCCTCCTGCTTACTAAACTCTTTAATCTTGGACTATCTCCTCCTGCGCTATATTGGTTTGCTAACTATTTCAGTAATAGCCAGCAATCTACTAAATGGCAATACTCTTACTCTCCTTTCTTAACCACAAATACAGATGTCCCCAAGGCTCAACACTGGGACCCCTCTTATTCAACATATTTGTCAATAACTTTCATTCCTCTCTCACCCACAGTACTATCATCCAGTATGCAGATGACTCAACTATTATCTGTTCTGCTAAATCTGCCGCTATACTACAGCATATCACCCAAGAAGCATTTAATTCCACCAAAACCTGGATGTCCCAAAACCATCTTACTGTCAACCCTAATTATTATTATTTTTTTATTTTATTTTATTTTACATTTGTTTATTGGGGAGGTCTGACTGGACAGAGCTGTCCGTTTTCAGTGGTGGCCCGGGGAGAAACTCTCCAGAACAATTGCTAAAATACTACACATAAGATGTTTACAGATTCAGTTATAAAAATATAGCAGACAATAACATATGATTGCATAAGATATTTACATAAGCATATAGATTTAGACATACAATTAAAAGTATAGCAGGTAGTAACATATGATGGTTGTTCATACAGTATATTTAGTAGAGGTAATCTTGAAGATGTACTGAAGATAAGACAAGGAAAAAAAAACTAAAAAAGGAGGAGAATACAGACAAGTTCATATGAGGTGCACTGACATTTTAAGGGAAAGCTTTTCAACTGGTCTAGGGGAGAGCTAGTGGGTACAGATGGGGCAGCGGGGGAGTAGGCGGCAGTGAGTTGGTAAGTAACATGTGATAATATATAGTGCATCTGTGGGAGTTTTAATGAGGAGGTTGGAGAGCGTGGGAAGGGGAAAGGAGTTAGAATATGTCAGCCAGGTGCTAGGCAGTTGCAAGTAACGTATGGTAATATATAGTGCATCTGTGGGAGTTTTAATGAGGAGGTTGGAGAGTGGGTAGGGGAAAGGAGTTAAAATATGTCAGCCAGGTGTTAGGCAGTTGCATGTCCAGGAGTTGTTTGTGGGAAATGAGCTGTTTTTTTGAAGATGGTTTGAAGTTGCACCCTGATTTGCAGTGGTAGGGAGTTCCAAGTCTTGGCAATGTTGCTAGAATACAGGGAGTCACCAGAGCTGTAATGGCTTTTGGAGATTGCTATTAGTGCCTTGTTAGTGGATCTAAGTTCTCAGTTATTGGAGTAGAGGATGATCAGGTCTTGTAAGGCTGGAGTTTTATCAGGTTGGTACAGTATGTGGTGAGCTAGAAGAAGTTGGTTTAGAGCTAAGGTGTTAGGGAGTTCAAGCCAGGAAAGCTGTTTTAGGGCCTGACAGTGATGGGTGTGGTAGGAAGAGTTTGTGGCAAAATTTACTATTTTGTTGTAGCATACTGATATCTTGTTTAAATTGTTCTTGTTTAGATTAATTAGGACAGGAGAAGCATACAGTAAGGTAGAGAGAAGATGGGTATGAGCTAGGGTAACTTTACTGTTGTTGTTTAGGAAGTTTTTACATCTGTAAAGAGTACCTAGTTTTTTGTTGATTTTGGTTTTTGTATGGAGTTATGTGTTTGTCAGATTTCATATTATTGTCAGTAATGAACCCTAGTAATTTGGTTTGTGTGACAGGGGAGACAGGGGTATTATCTAATGCAGAAAGAGAGAATGGGGGAGTAGGTGCTGATGCTTTGGAAGGATGAAAGAGCATAAGTTGGGTCTTTTTAGGATTTAATATTAGCTGGGAGTTCGTTAGGTTTCAATGGATGTAAAGGCTTCTTGGGTCTTGATTTGAAGTTGTTGGTGGGTGGGGGCAGAGCAGATTAAGGTGGAGTCATCAGTGTATTGAACCAGGTTTGCTAGAGGGGTGGTTTTGTAAAGATTATTTGTAAATATAGTGAAAAGTAAGGGTCGTAGGATTGATCCTTGGGGTTCTCCTAGTTTTACCAGAAGTAGGGGGGGATAGGGAGTTTTTCCACTGAACAGCTTGTTGGCGTTGGGAGAGATAGTCCTGAAACCATAATAGAGTGGGTAGTTAGTTTTAATTCTGAGAGTGATGCTATTAGTTTTGTATGGGAGACTGTATCAAACGCCTTTGATAAGTCAAGGAAAACTGCAGACACTAGTTGGCCATTGTTGCATTGCATATTTACTAAGTTGCTGAAATGGATGAGTGCAGTGGTATTGCTATGGTTGGGGCGGAATCCTTGTTGAGTTTTGGCAAGATTGTTGGTGAGGAGATTTGTTAGCACCTGGGTGTGGATACATTTTTCCATTATTTTAGTCAGTGGGGAAAGTACAGCTATAGGATGGTAGTTGGGTAGGTCAGTGGAGTTGCCCCCTTTGTGAATTGGTATAATGTAGGAGATTTTCCAGAGAAGTGGCACCTTTTGTTCTGAGATTGCTGTGTTAATGATTATAGAAACTGGGTATGAAATTACTTTAGCAGCTATTTGAAGGAATATGGCAGGTAGTTTGTCTACTGCTAAGGTGGTGGGTTAAGATGGTGTAAGTTGGTACAGGTTGAAGGGTGAAGGAGTTGGCATTATTTGATGGTTTATATAGTATAGTGGGGATTGAGGAGGATGGGTCTGTTGACAACTTTAATATAGAGTTGGTAAAGAACTCATTGAATTGGGTGGCTGTGTTTATAGAGGTTGTGTCTATGTTTGGATGAGGAGTTGGTGATTTACTTGGTTGGAGAATACTGTTTATAGCGGCCCAGAACTTTTGTGGGTTGGTATTGTACTTAATCAACAAAAACACGACTTGCTGAGTAAAGTGCCCCTCAAGAAAATATAACTAACACAAAAGGAGCTCTCCACAGCTGAAGATAACAAAAAACTCCAGTTTTCACTTCGAGTTTTTAATGTAAAACAAGACAAATGCAGGATCCAAGTAAGCACTTTCACGTTCAAAAAAAGTTTCATCAGACTTCAACAGCAGCATATATCACACTACATAACCTTATATAGCAATGAACTAACTCATATTCTATTAGTTCATTGCTATATAAGGTTATGTAGTGTGATATGCTGCTGTTGAAGTCTGATGAAACGTTTTTTGAACGTGAAAGTGCTTACTTGGATCCTGCATTTGTCTTGTTTTACATTAAAAACTCTTGAAGTGAAAACTTGAGTTTTTTGTGATCTTCAGCTGTGGAGAGCTCCTTTTGTGTTTGTTATATTGGTATTATACTTAGTTTGAATTTCACTATAGTATTTTTGTTTGTCTAGTCTGATTTGTTTTTTTTACAGTGTTTCTCAGTTGTAAGAATGTTTGCCTATGTTTTTGCGCCAGGTGTCCCATACTTTGGCCCTTTGTTTCATAAGTTGCCTAGTGCTATTGGTAAGCCATGGGGCATAGATGGTTTTAGTGCGGATTTATCTTGGTGGAGCAAGTTGGTTGAGAATGCCTAAGAAGATAGTGTTGAAATACTCAACTACTTCATCTAAAGAAAGTGTTAAAAGACCTGACCAGTTAGTGTTTGATGGCTGTATTAAGGTTGTCAGCCCTGAAGATTTTAGTGTATCTGATGTGTTTGAGAGCTAGTTCTAGTGAGTTTAGTTTAACAAAACTTTTAACTATTGACAAGTCATTATTCTCCATTCATTCCCAAAATAAACACCACCATTGAAGTCATCCCTAGTCCCAAATTGCTAGGTGTCACCATTGATGACAGATTATCTTTTGACCTTCACATCAACAGCAACATCAAAACAAAAAAAAAAAAAACATCAAAAACTGTGCTGTGTATAGGCACAGCTATTTTCTTAGCCTCTCCACGAAAAAGGCTCTGGCTCATCCTTCTTGCTTCCTATAGTCCTATATGGCACTCCCATTCTCACTAACCTACAGTTCTCCTTGAGGACAAAACTAGACTCCTGCTACAATAAAATAGCTAAATTTGCTACAAACGCAAAATTTTCCACCCATCACTGTACCGATCTGCATCAATTAAATTGGCTAGAATCCCCTCACCATCACACGTTCTTACTATTAACTACAGCCCACAAGCTCTAATACCACCCAGAGAATTGCCCGCCCCTCCCTCTCTCTATTCTGACCACGTACCATCCTGACAGACACCTCGGGTCCGAAAACAAAATGCTACTATACGTAGAGAAACCTATGCTTACAGGCAGTCAAATGTTGTACTGCTATACCATCTCTAAAGCATAGAACATTCTCCCCATTCATTCAGAACTATCCGCAGCCCAGTCTCCTTTAAAGTCCCTCAAACTACATCTGTCCTTACACTGGTTATGCTCCTGTACCCCAAAACATAACCCCAACACCTGATTTCTCTCCCCAGTGTTATACCTCTAATTATCACTTCCTTCCCTTTCACTCTGCCCATTTACTGCTTCCCTGTCACATTAGACTGTCCTGTCCCCCCCTAGCCCTTCTATCCTTACACTGCACTCAACTCCCCATGACAATTAGCCTTGCAGATGTATTAACACTCGTGCATTATTTGAATGCACACTAGGAACTGTGTAGATTTATTTTATTCATGTGTTATTTGAACTTATGCCATTTCTACTTCCATTTCTATTACTATTTGTGATTCTCTATTGTGTTGGGTGTTTTACTTTACTAGTAATAGTTCTGCTTTATGTCCTGTGTTATGCAAATTATCACATTCTTTGTATGTATTTTTGTGAACTTTTTTTCTGCTGATGTATTAATATTTATCTTTGTATTTTACCTTGTGGAGCTTTTCTCCCTGGGTCTCCACTGAAAATGGTCTCATTCCAGGCCCAGTGGACTTTCCTGGTTATCAAATGCAATAAATAAATAAAATAAAATCATGTTCTCTTCTAAAAGGGCGTTTTTAACAGTGGTGGTGGATATTGGAAATAGGGTAAATTGCTTCCAGGACTGCTGAATAAATGGTGGAAAAAAGATATGAAAGACTGAAAGGAAGCAAGTGTCACTGCCCAAAAGGAGGTTTTGTGTGAACGTTTAAATCAGACTCAGATTTCTAGCATTCCTCACTTAGAATGCATAGACATTAATATAAAACTGGAGAAATTGACATAATCAAGAAGGACAAAGCCCTCATAAACTTAACATAGTTAGGGACTTAGGAACTTGAGTTGATAACTCCTCTTTTTACCATCATGTGATAGTGTTTGCTAGCAAGTTCTTTTATTTAGCACAGCTGATTGCCAAAGTTATATCATCAAAGCCTAAGAGGTAATGATTCCTTTGTACTCAGCATTGTTCAGGTCAGTTGCCCAGTACACCACCCCTTTCAAGATGCATCTCTCTGAATGTATGAAGCTGTCTGATAAAGGTTCCTTGCCAAAAAGATTAAAACCCAAAAGTGCCTGAGCTACCAAAAGAAATAGGAAGCTGTATTCTGTTATTCAGTGTCTTATAAACCTTTGAAGTGAGATCTCCATGTCATTTACTGAGCTGTTAGTGACCCAGTTGTCCTGGACCTCCTGTATCTCTTCAGGAGCAATACTTCCACCAGTACAAGAACCAGGGACCTAAATCTTCACCACAAGATAAAACACAATGGAGAGACATGTTATAACCCAGCACCCCCCAAACCTCTCTAAGAAACTTGCCCTATCTGTCAAGCAGTGTGGCTTACTGTCTTTAAACTTAATCTTGATGACTGGGTGGGTATCCACAAATTTACTCTGAGATTGACTGTTATGGCTCTCCTTGAGAAAGGAGGTGCAGTATGAGGGAGAGTGTCGGCAAGGTGCGAAGGATCATAAGACAATGGCCTTGGAATATCTGTGAATCTGTATTAGAATCAGTACCCTTGCATTAGCAAAGCTGGGGAATGGTGGGAACTGTGAACACCTTACTTATAGTTACTGCATGAAAATAAGCTAGAATAGTAAACATTATCTGTCTTCATTTCCATATTTAGTTTACCAAATGTCTGATGATTGAATTGTACAGATGGATAAGAAACCTGACAGTCTCTGGGTTCATATAGAGTCAGAAAGTAAGCAAGAAATGGGAGGGATGTAACTGGTGGAGGTTAACAAAAGAACCAAGGTATTAGGAACAGATTGCCAATGGGAGAAAGTAAGTTAATAGAAGGAAGCTTAAGAATTGTTTAGATTACATAAGGATAGGCTTCCCTATATGGGAAAAATTCAGAATATAGACAGAGGGAGAAAGAAAGAGCAATATTGGAGTGATAAGTGACTGGCTTCTTCAGATGAAGCATTTTGTAGAACTATGAATGGACAGGGCTGTAAAAAGGGGGCAAGTAATACTGTGTACAGAGTTATTCATGATTATAAAAATCAGAGGTACTCTGGCAGGATTTCAAGGAAAGATTGACTGGACAAATTACAAAGAATCAGTGATGGAAGTGTGTAGGGCTTCAAAATTTGTGTGCAAGTCAAGAAAGTTCAGGATATTTGTATGAAAATGCCTGATTAGATATTTTTGTATACTAAGTAGATTGCAGAAGATCTTCATCAGATTCAGAGCACCTGTTGGAGGTATGTGGGAGTGAGAGAACAAATTGGGAGCATGTTGTTTAAAAGTGCAGAACTGAGTGAGTTTGAAGATGCATTGCAAAATACCTTGGGCTAGGTGCTGGGTGAACAAGTGCAAGTTACTGTGGAGATTTTGCTGCCAAGATGAAGTAGGGGAACTAGAATGTTAGGACAGAAGAATGCCTTGTTAACTTTAATTACATTTGAAAACCAAAAAAGCGGTAACCAGAAAGTACAACTCAAGGGTTAGACTCAATATGAAAAATGTACTAGGTGGTATAAAGAAAATAAAGCAGTTGGAGGGAGGCTTACTGGGGAGAAGAACAAGACGCATACCCTTAAATAGAATGTGTGGGAGTCTTACCTTCAAGATGGGGACCGGAATGATGGGTAAGAAACGAATGTTGGGAAGATCTGAAAATGGTACAAAATAAAAAGATTAGTAAATGGTATATTACTTTTTTTTTTTTTTTGAAAATGTTTATAGTTTGAAATGTTAAAAATGTGTATGAAAAAAGTGTAAAATGAATAAGCATATGATTGTTATATGATGATGGTTTTGGATACATGTTTGATAAATTTTGAGTTTAATAAAGCTGTGTTTTAAAAAAATAACTTGCTGATCTCAATCCTTTAAACTGAAAATGGACTAGATTTCTGCTGAGAAACTGCAATAAAACCCTAACCACTTTTCAAAGTATTTATTTATATATTAAAGGTGGACTGGTCCAAGGACTCTTTTTCAACCACACCCAGGCCATAAGCTCTGCTGCAAGTCAAAACAATACAAATTATACACTACAAGATTATAATGGCACAGCATACATTATATACGTGTAAACAATGATCAAATTCTTCCAGTGTTGGTTCAAAGTTCTTATAGAGAAAATCCAACATGTATTAATGAACAAATACTTACAGTGAACAAATGTGAGGAAGGTATAACAAGACCAATGATGTGATATGTAAAATCAATCATCTGTAACTAGCAGACGGATACAAATTCTAATGACACATACAAGGGGAAAATATGTTCAAAGCATAGACAAATTCAGTCGTTTGGTAGAAAGAATGCAAGATGCATTGCAAGCATTTCTGAGCAGCTCTTAGCCTGACATTTTCTTCTCCTCTTTAAAAAAATTCAAACACACAAGGACATATTGCAGAGCTTACTTATTCAATTTTCATAAACTATTCAGCAAATAGCACACAAGCACAAATCATGGAGAAAGGACTATGCTCATGCCTCTAGAGTTTACTTACATTCATCGAGATACAGTATTTTGATTTGCATTTTTTCAAACGATAATGATCAAAAACTGTAGGCCAAAAACCATGAAAAGCAGAAAAAAAATGTTTTGCATGGGGGCAAGCCCCTTTGCACTCCCCACACCCCCATATTATATATAGTAACATTACAGTCATCCAACAATGGAGAAAAAGGGAAAAACTGGGACATGCACCATTAGCTTGCACAATTCAACATCATCATCAATCCTCCTTTTCCCATTTTCTACATGGAGCGATGTACCTTGTCAGCTGTCACCATCTGTCTTGATTCAGTTCCACTCTCCTGCCTTCTTTGACAGTCATGCCCAGCTGTCACAGGTCTCTGACACAATCAAGCCACCTCTTTGCTGGACGTCCTTGTTTCCTCTTCCCCTCTTTCTGTTGGTCCCAAATCATCTTTAACAGATTTTCTGCTTTCCTGCACATGTGCCCGAACCACTGTAATTTGTTCTCTTTGTCCTACCGTGCAACAGGAGCTACTTGGGTTTCTGCTCTGATGTCCTAATTTTTTTGTCTTTCCCACACTGTGCATTCTACCAACCACTTCAGACAATTCATCTCCATTACCTCTAGTTTCCTCAACTGTTCAGCCTTTACTGCCCAGTTTTTGGTACCATACAGTAGTACTGGTCACACCACTATTTTGTACACCTTCCCTTTCAGCTTCTTTGGCATTATTCTGTCACCACCACCCCTGATGCTCTGCACCACTTAGCAGACTCCCTGATTCTAGCTTTGACCTCCTCATTCAGACTTCCCTTCTCCTCAACCACCCCTCTCAGATGCTTGAAGCTGTTTACCTGTTCCCCTATTTCTCCTGCTGTCTCAATTCTGAGCTTCTTCTGATTTCTCCATTTGCTGCCATTATAACTGTTTTATCAGTATTCTGTTTCATCCCATGTGCCTTCAGTTCTACATAACATTTCCCGGGTCTATATTATATTATCAAAAGCTGACAATGTCGAATCTGACATTGCGGACACGAGAATATCGAACGCTCAGAATCTCGAGCATATAAACAGAAATCTCTGTAAGGGGAGATTTACGTTTACTGCAATGTAGTGCGGTCTCTGAGTTGGTATATTTAAGTAGCGGGGGTGTGTGAGGGTGCAGGAGGGCTGGCCCCCCTGCTTTAAACCCGTTAGGGTATTTTTTTTTTTTGTCTTTTTATAAGGTCGATGTTCGAAGACATCGACTATATGGTGTCGACCATATGATGTTCGATGTTTTCAAACATCGATCTTATAATATAGACCCCATTTCCCCATCCTTTGCTGAAGATCTTGCTCTGAATCTGCTTGTAATGCCACATAGATCAACATGTTGATCTGTCTCCTCTGACTTATTTGTTAATGTATTGCACAATTCAACAGACTGTGGTAAAATGTTCCATATCATCAGATTTTCTGACCAACAGAATGATAATCATTCAGGTGTCAATGAAATGCAAGTATGCCCCTTTACAGTATCCTAAAATGTAGGTTATGAAAAAATTGTATTACTGTGAAGGAATTGATTTTGAAAGCCCAAGAAACAGGCTACTTTGTAAATAAGAAAATTATTTTTTTGCTAGATAACTTAATGTGTGCATGCAGCCAGTGGATTAATGCAAAGCAAAACATAAATCCATGGCCAGAGGGTATGCTGAGAGTCTGAATGAATTATTTGCATTAATATTGGGTCTACTTGGACTTCATAGACTCTAATATGCAGCTTGTGGACCACTGCGGATGATTGTCCAATGTTCTGGTAGAGCCGTTCAGCATACTGCAATGTATTATAACCCAAGGTACATTTTTTGCTAGGACTGTAACCTTGCAACATGATGTGGGAGCATTGCCTATGTGTTCCCCATATATACTATCCCTGAGGTTACACTGACTATGAAGAAAGAGAAGAAATGTACTTCTCCTTTATTTTGAGTTGGTTTGACCAGATAGTATATGTAGAAATCTGAAAAAGTTGTGTGTGTGTGGTGGTGGGGATGTGCATAGTGAGGGTACAGCTGGAATGGTGAGCGAGTGTGATTAGTATGACAAACTCTAGCATGTTCAGCAGCAAGCATTTCAAGTAGACTTAGTATTTCTGTAATGGAATGGGAAGCACATTCTCATGATTGGAAAATGTTAGTAAGTGAGGACATACTAGTAGATGGGATTATAGGCCAAGGAAGGATGGAAGAACTACTCGGGGCATTAAGGAAAAATAAAACACAGCCATCATAGGTATTCAGATGCACAGCAAGTGAGTTAACAAGTACACTCATTGAGTTGCATAACAGATTACTAGAGGAAGAGATGATCCCAAAGAATTGGAGGCATGCAGCAAGGGAGGGAGTCCATAATCTCCTGCAGCAGATAGAGATTCATTAGCCTGGAGTCATTGGTGGTTACAGTTATGACATGACATGTTATCAGGAAAACATTACTTTCCAGAATAGCAATTGTCATGGAGTTATTGCCAGGAAATTTTACCAAACCAGTGTGGTTCAGTTGTATGACTGAGTTTTGTGGAAGGGGTAAGATGTTGGCCAATGGATATGATGTCCCTGAACTCCATTATGTGCTTGAACTCAGCCCTGTACAAGGGGATCCTGGGTAAACTTTGGAGGTAGGCCATTACAGAAAGTTCAGAAATTCAAGACTGTTCAACGAGCTGGGTTTTATAGTTTGGGAAATGGGATTGTAGGAGCAATGTGGGCTCATATTGCTGTACAGTGTACTGGTAAGAATTCAGTGGTTATAGTTTTGAAGATTTTGTAGGGAAAGACATCACATTTGTAGAAAAATACACAGAGAGGCCATTGGAATGATTAGAATGAATGACTTATGAGAAAAGTCGGGGCAAGCTAAGGCTATTTTCACTGAAGAATGCAAGTAAAAGGAGGAGACAGTTTGGGAGTATGAGACCATAACTGGACATCTGTAATGAGATCAGTCGAAAAGAAATGATAGGGAGGGAGAGGGCATACATCTGGAAGGGGTAACCCTTAGTCTGGACATGAGGAAATAATTCTTCAAAGCAAAGGATGTAGGTTGGTTAAATGAACCATCAAAGAACATCTGGAAGAGATGGGATAAAGGAATATATTTAGAGCTAACAGCAACAACCAGGAACAGTAGATATAATGGTCTTGTTCTGCTGACCGTATGTGTTCATGTATGTGAACAGTTTAAAAGTAGGAGGTGACCAACAAGCAACAGCATTATGGGTTGAGGTTAGCTCAGACAGGCACAAGAAGATACATAATTCCATGTTTCTGATCATGGATTCCCACTATGCCAGATGGGTGTGAGACTTGGAAAGGGTGCATTATAGGGTCAAAGCATTCTGTTTAGCTCTCTGTTATGGATAGATGAAGGTTGGGTAATTATAGAGCAATAGGTTTAACAGAATACTGTTAACTGTACCTTCAGCACAGCAAGACAGTGTGGTCATCTTTTATGAATGTTCACAGAAAAATTATGCTTCTAGGAACTGGGGTGTACTTTATCAGGGTGCTAAGCAGATCACATTAAAACAAGCACATTGAGTGATTTTATTTTACATTAATAAGATCAGTTAATATTTAAGAAATTAGCTGAATTTTCAAATATTTAGGGATGTCTGAACTATGTAAGAGTAGGTTGTGGGTCAGAAACTCTTACACCTGTATTTTTAAGTAGAATGGTATGGAATGGGATGATTATTTTTTTCCATAGGGGATGTTTTACAATTGGAGGATACTAGGAAACTAGCCTCAGTTACAAACATGTAGTCCAGAATTTTTTACTGGAGTAGAATTGTATATTTTGTATTTTCCAAGACAATTCAAATCGGTGTTTTGCAGTTTCTTCAAGATGGAAATAGGAACAGCACTCCTGGATCTTATGGGTGAGAGAGAATATAATTTGTTGAAACAAACCCCAAGTAAGCACATCCAGTCAAACAAAATCTAAATATAAACCTTGAGTAAGTGGACAACCCTCCACACCCCAGTGCAGCGGGCTACCATCCATTCATCCTCACTCTACTCTCATTTCTCAAAGCCTTGGGACAATTAAAAAAATATCTCCATAATCAATCTTTGAACAATGCAGCACATTTAACATGGTTTTCACTTATAGACTCCTAGTTAAGCATGCTTCTAGTAGGAACTTTGGAATGCTTTAAGTGAGAAAGTACAGTAAGGTTCAGTACTTTTCACAGGTTACGTTTTGTTTTTAAGAGATCTTAGCCACAATATTGGGATCATGACCCAAAGTACAGTCTAGAAATATTTGTTGGAGTGTAAAAAGCATTTAACATAAGTAAATGATTTAATTCTTGTGAATCTGAAGCAGAATCAACACATGAATACGATAGCATCCAACATGCTAATGTAATTGCTCTGTAAAAGTACAATATCTGTTTAATAATAGTATGCATTTCTCCAGATGCAAACTTTTAAGATACAAGAAAAATGGAACTTTATTTCTCCTCTTATGGCATCCTTTTTAAATTCCTTAATTGTGCTAACCTATTACACTATTTTTACATCAACATTTTTAAATTCAATACCTAAACATATAGTGTATCACATAATTGGCATTAAACTAACCTTTATCATTAAAATTCCTATTAGCTTGTATTTCTCCTTGCAAAACTTTTCTCCCCTCTCAGGATTCACTGAAGACTGAACCACTTTAGAGCCTAATATACTGTATATACTATACATTTCACTCTGCTTGATTGTAGATTGCACTATGCTGTTGACTTAGGTAATACACAGTTTTTTTCTTTGTAATTGGTCTGAACTACACTGTTATTGTTTACATTTCTGTATTTTTTGTTTGAGAAATGTTTTGTATTTCACCTGGGCTGAGCCTGGAATTGGTAAGTATTAAACAGTGCACTACCCCAGTAAGTAAATATAAATAAATAAGTAAATAAATAATCCCTCCTACCCCCATATATACTATTTACTGCTACTACATCAGACTGCAGTCTTTGTGATAAAAACTCACCTCACCAGGAAAGAACTTCACAATAGTGTGTCAACAACTGAGTAATTAAAAGCAAGTTAAACGCTAAAGATATTTATTCTGTGATTAAACCTGTGGTATTATAGCTAGCTGGTCCGTATTTCTTCCAAGGGATCCAATATCTTTAGCGTCTCCTCACCAGGAGAAGGATGAGAAATCAGTGTCTCAGGTAATTATTGTCTGCTTAATGGGCATGAATTTAAAGATCCTTTTTAAGTCAGTGTAACTTGTGTTTTAAAAGAACATGGTGATTAAAGTGCCCCCTCACAGCTGTTGACTTAGGTTATGCACAGTGCCAGAAGTTTAGCCAGTTTTGTTTCAGATTGTCTTCTTAAGGCCTTTCACTGCTCACTGCTATCCTCCCCCCAATCAATTATGTCCCACCTCCAGTCCTCAAGGGTTGGTCTTAGGTGAAATGGAGCCCTAAGTAAAGTGTTCCATGGTACTCCCTCCTGCTGCGCTCCCGTTTTGGGGTCTATATTATATGAGCGAAAGTTCATATGAATGAATGCTCTTATGAATGAAAATGCCGGACATCGAAAGTTATATTGTGGGGGGCTGTGCCCCCCACACCCCCGCTAAATATATATTCCAACTCCGAGATTGCACTACAGTGAGGAAAGGGCAAATATTCTTATCTTCACTGTACTGCTACCCCAGAAAAAGCGTTTCGATGTCTGGCATTTTCACTCATAAGAGCGTTCGTTCATATGAACTTTCGCTCATATAATATAGACCCCCCATTTAGCCCCAAATGTCCCCATTCTATTCAGATTTTATTTTTCCACACTACGCCTTTCCCTTCTGCTTTTTACTGCATACTTTCCAGATACCATAACTATCCAAAACTGCACTGTAATAATTGTATAGGAAACTATGAAATTAAACCAGACGTTTGGAAACTGCTGCATCCCAGGATGCCATGTGGTAGATGCTCCAAGATGCATATTTTAATAACCTTTTGATCTGACGATTGTCTCAACAAAAAATCATGACTGAGGAAGGAAATTCAGTTTTACTTATTTCTTTCAAAGAAAAAAAAGACAGTGTCCAAATCTTAATGTTCACAGCTGAAAAACTAGTAGTTCCAATAAATAGAGAAGAGGAATGCTTGTGATAACACAAATTATAGCTCTGAATATGGCCTGCCTCCCAACCCCCAAAGAAAAAAAGAAATAAAGGTAATTACCTTTTGAGTATCTCTCTGATGACATATGGGATGAAAGTGAAGGAAACAAAAGCCGCAGTCATAGATTTTAAGTTGCTGCTATTTTATATATATATATATATATATATATATATATATGTATGTATATATATATATATATATATATATATATATATGTATGTGTATATATATATATATATATATATATATATATATGTATATATATATATATATATATATATATATGTATATATATATATATATATATATATATATATATATATATATATGTATATATATATATATATATATATATATTTATATGTATATATATATATATATATATATATATATATATATATATATATATATATATATATGTATGTGTATATATATATATATATATATATATATATATATATATATGTATGTGTATATATATATATATATATGTATGTGTATATGTATGTGTGTGTATATATATATATATATATATATATATATATATATATATACACACACACTGCGGTGGTGGTGCTGCGGTAGCGTTGTCGCCTCACAGTAAGACGTTGTCCTGTTCGATTCTCAGCTAGAGTGTCTTCTGTGTGGAGACATGCGTGAATGGGCGTACCTTCATTGAAGGTTGCGCATCAGGGCCGGCAACTCTGCATGTAGAAATCTACTGTCAATCATTAGCGGACCGGAGTTCCGCTGTGGCGACCCCTAATCGGGAAAACCCGAAAGACACTACATATACATATATATATATATATATATATATATATATATATATGTATATACATACATGCAGCATGCCTCCTCACCCTTATTCCAAAAGACAGTCACTTTTGTGTGTACCTCTCTGTCAGACTGGGGCAAAGATGAAAGAACAAACAGGGCACTGTAACTTCTATCAACATGCTGGTGTCAGAGACATATACCTCTGAAAACAAAGTCACCCATACAAAAGTCTAATGTTTTATTCCAAAGACAGTGAAAACATAATGATAGCAGTAATGTGTAATATGAATGAAAATGTAAATATTAATCCTTTCCTTAACCCCCCGCACAGGCTAAAACAACCTTCTGTGCAAACTTCTGTGGTTCATTTTTTAGGAAAGTTAAAAAGTAATGACTACAGTTTTCACAGACCCACACACAAATTATAGCAAACTTCTGTGCACACCTCTGAGCATGGCTGCTTTTATACAGGTTGTGGTCTAGGCCATATGCCTCTAGTAATCCACTTATACTGTATAATCTGGGGTATGTGGAATGCTAGGCTTCTAGAAGTTCTGAGGCTCTAGATGTTCTGTGATGCATTCTATGCCTTATTTTTCAAAGAAGAGAAGTTGTTTAATGATGATACTGCTACTCAAGAGTTATCTATGTGCCTGTCAGTATTGTGTTTTTGTATTTGTATTTTTTTCACACATTGACTATTATCCACTGATTTCTAACATACACACACTGCCCCCGACATTTCAGGTGTCTCAAAACATAAAACACTACATACTTACCTACAGGAAAATTGGATGAATTCCATTTCACATACGGTACTCTTTGGAGTGTTGGAAAAAAGCCAAAATAGAAACTGAAAGAAATTAAGTATTGCTATTCTTAAACTGTTCAGACAAGATTTTCATAACCATCATAGCACTTTGTACTTTGGGTTCACCCTATCTAACCAAAATTTTGTCACCGTTTTCTTGATAAAAAGTTTAATAAACTTTTTATCAAGAAACCAGCCAGAAAATGTTAATTTATCCCTCACTGATATCACTTGAAGGATAGCAGGGAGTGCATTCATAAATTTTAATGTCCAGGGCTTGCATATGTGCCTTGGTGTATCCATTAAAGCCTATGGACACATCTACATGCACTCCCCTGTGTTTACATCACTGAGGGTAAAGTTCAGTGAACTTTTCATTGATGTTGTGTTGGGGAAATCAGCATTCTAAGAATCTTCAAATTGTAAACTTTGTACTGTAAAACAGATATCAGTTAAAGAAAAATGCAGGATGACTGTGGAAACACCACATACTGGGGACGGGGGTGCATAAGGTAAACCGCAAACTGTGCTGGAACACTTTAAATACACTAAAACATCCAACACCACGAACAAACTGCATATAAGTATAAGCCATAGTAGTGATAGGTTTACTATGCTTTCAGTAAGTAAAGTACAGTGTGAGTGACACTGATCCTGTGTACCAGATCATTGACCGTTTAACAGTGATCAAACAGCAGCTGGTAAATATCACTTTTATTCACAGATGGTCTCCACATCTCTCATTTACTGCCACTTTTTTTCATCTCACCGTTAAATGGGTAAGCCTACTGGACAGTGTGTCCCATTTTAGGGGAACTCTAGGAGCACTATCTAGTTAAGTGATTTCTTTAGTTTCACAGTAGATACATGGAGGAAAAGGGAATCAAATGTACCCTTTATTACAGGCAGCAGTTCATTAACAGCACAGAGCTCTGTACTAACATATATATATATATATGTATAATAACTATACAATCCTCTATACTAACTTTGAAAATGCACACCTCAGATATTTAAAAAAAAAAAAAATATATATATATATATATATATATATATATATATATATATATATATATATATATATAGCATAGAAACACATTCCATTACTTCACACAATACATATTAATCCTGTAAACTCAGAATAGTGATTATGAAACTTGAGAAAATGATAAGCTGGCACCTTGCACTCTAGTCCTGCAAAGCCAATAGTAGGCTCAGTTTCTAACTTCATCCACAGACAGCACCCCCTACATCCAGCAGTCATATTCATTTTGTATACTCCCAGGGGGTTCTCTGTTTTCCAGACAAATTTTTATTTATTTTTTTATTTGACATTTGTTAACCAGGTTAGTCCAACTGAGCCAAAGGTCCATTTTCAGTGGACACCCGAGGAAAAAAGCTCCAGATAAATTACAGACTTATATAATATAACATCATGAACAAAGTGATGTACTGTAAAAACACATTACGAGGGGTATATTAGTAACAAATCACATTGTTACATTCATATTAGTAGCAAATCACGTAATCACATTCGGGAATACAAAATAAATGAAGAATATTATTACAGGCGAAATACAATACATGAGGTCGGTTCCAGTACTTGACAAAAGCGATATGGTGTTGAAATAACTATATTTTTTTTTTTTTTTAACATGAAGAATAATGTAAGATTACATAAATGAGAGAAGAGGAGGAAAAGGAAGGGAAAACCAGAAAATAGAATAAAAGAAGGAAGATATTTATCCTGTGGGGGTTTGACATGGGCAGGACCAGATTGTTTGTAGGTATTGTTTGAGTTCAGGTTTAAACAGGTGGTGCTTTTGGGAAATGTCTCTTATGTGGAGGGATAGTGAGTTCCAGGCATGAGCAAGTGAGTATTTATAAAGGGACTTTCCAGTGTTCTTGTTAGGTTTGTAGATATCAAGGAGAAGTTTGTCAGTTGTACAGAGGTGATGGTGGGGGCTGTAGTAGGATACTAGGTTAGAGAGAGAGGGGCAGGAAGAGGGGTCATTCAGGATGGAGTGAGTAATATGTAAATGAGGAAGTAGTAGTTGATTATGGAGTTCAGGCCATTGAAATGTCTTAAGGGCGAGACAGTGATGAGATTTGTAAGGGAGATTAGTCGCAAATCTGGCTATTTTATTGCATGTTTGCTCAAGTTTGGAGACTAGAGAAGATTGAATATTTGTAAGGGTAGGGGCTGCTTACAGAAGACAGAGTAATAGAAGAGACTGAGCAAGGGTGAGTTTGGAGGAAGGTGTAAGGAATTTCTGATTATGATAGAGTAGACAGGGTTTCTGATGTTTTTTTTTAATACATTGTTGGATGTGTATATCATATTTCAGTGCATCATCAATAATGGTTTGGTATGGGGTTCGGGTTTAATGATGGTATTGTTGAGGGAGGTGATGGAAAAGGAGGATGTATGATATGCCAGTGTTTTAGGAACAAAGACAAGGAGCTTAGGTTTTTGGGGGTTAAGTACAAGCTGATTTTCTGAGAGCCATGTTTCAACTGAAGAAAAGGTGTCCTGAGTAAGAGATAAGAGATGTTATGAGCAATGGTGATAAGAGTAGAATCATCAGCATAATGTAGGAGTGTTATGGTGATAGGAGTGTTATGGTGATAAGAGTAGAATCATCAGCATATTGTAGGAGTGTTATAGAATCATCAGCATATTGTAGGGGTGTTATGGTGATAAGAGTAGAATCATCAGCATATTGTAGGAGTGTTGAGGGCTTACAAGCAGAATGAAGATTATTATAAAAATATTGAACAAGAGGGGACCTAAAATAGATCCTTGTGGAGCACCAGTTTTGACTGGAAGGAAAGGGAAGAAGACAGTTTGCCAGTAAATGGATTGTTGCTTATTGGGGAAGTAACCTGAGAACCAGTTTATGAAGGAATGGGAGAGATAGAGGTTGGATAGTTTAGTTAGAAGTTTAGGGTGAGAAAGAGCGTCAAAAGCATTGTGACAAGTGATACGGCAGTATGGGGGTGGATGTGAATGTTGATGGAGAAAGATGGTGTACATTTTTACTGAACTTTACACACTCACAACATGCACACATGAATATGCACACTTTTAAGTGTCAGTGTATGGGATGTGGAGGTGAGTGGTATGCATGTGTGTGTTTGTGTGTGTGTGTGTTCATGCTCATATGTGCATGCATTTCTGTGCTGTACTACATGACTCTGAGAACCGAATTGTACACAGTGCAGCCTGAGATATGTTGACTTATGTGGAAGGTGGCAGCACAATTCATAAGATATTTCAAATGTGTTTCCCTCATTACCCATTCCTCTTTGCTACTTCTCATTTACTTTTTATTTAGCATTTATTCAGTGTGACTTAACCTCAATGTCTGACACATTTCTGAAAAACTATTTGCCTGTCCTAACAGGCTGCAGGGAGTGCTGTCTCATCAGTACAAGCATAATGTAGATGATGTGCTAGAGGAACTGAGGGGGTATTGATGTTAGTTTTACTTAGTGTGTCTGTATGTATGAATGTCTGTGTATATGCACATTTATTATTTATTTGTTTATTTATCCTCTGTTGACCAGGTTAGTCCCACTAGGCAAGTAGCCTCTTTTCAGGGGGACTCAAAGTGGTATTTATACTGTTAGGCAAAATTTGGCCAGGGCACTGGGGACATTCCTGTACTCTTTTAGATAGGTACACTGGGATC
>NC_056737.1:626958177-627019351 GCF_019279795.1 Protopterus annectens
GATGAGTGGACCATTTGCCATATAACCCATTGTAGTCGGACAGCCTGAGGTGGAAGAGCTTCGGTCTATGTTCGACATGATTTGGAATTATTACATTTTATTATTAAAATTAATACTAATAGAATAAACCAATTGCTTGATGAAGTTAATCTCAATGAAATTTTAGTTGATGAAAATTTTAGTAAATATGAAATGAAGTATGATAATGTTTTTGAAAAAAATTGAACAGCAGGTGAAAGAGAATGTTGCAAGGAAACAGGAAGCTAAGGAGAGATGAATTGGAGTACAAACAGAAGTCAGCCTATCCCCTGCCTAAAAGTTATTTAGAACCCACAGCTAGCAATGTTCATGAAGGAGGGTTTGAGATGGGTTTAGCTTCTGTGAACTTTGAAGGGGGGTGTTAGAAAAGACAGTGCCACACCTCACTACTACAGTGATGAAGGTGAAGTTTTTGAATAAAATTTCCCTACCTTAAGGAGTTTGGAGAGAATTTTCAACAGGAATCAGAATGGTCCCCATTTTTTAAGTCAACAGGGGACGCCCAAGGGGCAGAGACAGAGAGGGCAGAGGAACTTTTGGAGGAGCAACAGGGGGGACAGATATTGAGTCCCAACAGGGGGGACAGATATTGAGTCCCAACCTGTATGAAGGTCAGATTATTTCATCTTTTGGGGGAAAGATGTTGAGTGTTTCAGGTTTTAACATCTTTAACTATACAGATGAAGAGATTACTAGCACACATTTTTCATTGTTTAGAAAGGGTCTTAAATTTGTTCCCAATAAGAAAACAGATATTTTAGAGGTACTTATTGAGTTCAAGTTATACTTGAGGAAATTGAATTTAGAATTATTTGTTAAGGATACTGACAAGACAGTAGGACCAGGGCTATTCAAGAAGAAAGGTGTATACAACCCCCCCTCCATCCCACCCTGGCTAGTTTTGAAAGGGTTTGTTCTAAGGAAATTTATCAGGCTTTTCATACTCAAAATGATAGATTTTTCAACCTCGCGAAAGAAAAGGAGGAATTATTGAGAAATTTGAGATCAACAGATCATTTTAAGATTATGAAGCCAGATAAAGGGGGAGGGATAGTGATTGTGGACACAAATGACTACTTAAATGATATAGCAAATCTCTTGAACGACAGAGAAATACGAAATAGTTTCCCTCAATCAGACCAACATTGCACACAGGAGATTACAGTTATTTATCGAAGGCAGTCTTTTTCAGGGGATTATTAATGAAGAGACATACAGATTTTTTTGTTAATGAAAACCCTTATATCCCCCACTGTCTTTGGTATCCCCAATGTACACAAGTGTGTTTAACACCCTCCATGCAGATTAATAGTGACTGCCCATAACAGTTCAACATACTCCTTGGGCATCTTTGTAAACAGACTGTTAAAGAATTTGATGCACCCTATTCCACATGTGTTAGTTGATTCATGGGATTTTTTGACTAGAATCAAACATAATCTAGGTGGTGAACTGGTGGGATTTTCAACTATTGACGTAGTTGATCTTTTCAATTCCATTCCCCACCAAGAGTTTATCGAATTTTTTCGGGAAGCCATTCATGACTATACTAACTTAAATCCAGGGCTTACTACTTTTGTGGTGGATGTTATGGAAAGTATGTTAAATAATTTCATTTTTTTGAAAATGAGTATTTCAGCCAATTAAAAGGAGTGGCCATGGGCTCAAGTATTGCCCCTATTTTTGCAAACTTGGTCATGGCCACTTGGGAGAAGAAGTATATTTTCATCTTGAGATTTGAGAAGGAATAGGCCTTATATCTCCGTTACCTTGACGATGTGTTTGATTTTTTGAAAGGAGAGGAAATGTTAGCAAATCATTTCTATTCTTACATCAGCCAAATTAGTCCCTACTTCAAGTTCACACATGCATTTTTCCCAGATTCTATCGGCTATGTGGATGTGACTGTTTCAATGGACAGAAGTACAGGGACTTTCACATCTATATTGTACCGTATACCCACATATTCCAACAGCTTCTTGGCCTTTGACAGTAGGCACCCCTTCCATGTTAAGAAAAATCTTGAGAAGGGGCAAGTGATCAAGGGGGCAAGGATGTGCTGTACTTTGATTTCAAACGTGAATTAGGTTGCCTCATGCAAATATTTCTGGATAGAGGATACCCCGAAAGGTTGGTGTATTCCTTGGGAGAAGAGGTGTTAAAAGAATGGAGGGGGTATTCACCTTTATTAGGTCAATGTAACCTCCAGGAAGAATTAAACAAAGATTCTGGTTATAATTTTTCCAAAGCTATGGTTACATACTATGGCAATTTGGGGTACACAGTTAAAAACATTATTACCAAAAATTGGGTTATCATTGAAGGTAATAGCGAAGTGTACAGCCAGTTAGGTAATACCCCTTTATTCATTCACAAAGTAGGGCACAACATGAAGTATTACCTGGAACACTCTTTGATGTCAAAGGTTGGGCATAGAGGAACCCAGAAATGTGGGGCATGTAAATATTGCCCAAATATATTGGAGGGTATAACGGTTACAGTAGGTGAGTTTCAGATCAGAGTGCACCTTGCCAATGGAAACTGTAATAGTAAAGGATTGGTTTACCTTAGTATTTGTACTGGCTGCCAGGGGTTCTATGTAGGAAAAATGGAGCGTATACGCCGTAAGTGGATTTATGAACATCTTTATGTGGTTGAAACCAGGAACCCTAACAATTCTCTTTTTAAACACACTTTGACCTGTACAGGAGAACCTAGCTTTATTTGGTATTTTGGAAAATGTGTTGAGAGACCTTAGGGGTGGGGACTGGGGTAACAGGATCAGTAATAGTGAAGTTCGATGGCAATTGAAATTAGGAGCTATGTACACCCCCAGGGATGAATGAACATCTCTCCTTGGCACCTATTTTAAAAGACAAGGCCAGCAAGCTTTGATATTGGCTGCGTTAGAAATGTGACTCTGATTATGCAAGTATTTTTAATTGACAGCATTTTACTAGTGTAATATCTGTATAAGAACTTACAACTAATTGTTTTAATTGGTTAATTGATGAGGTTAACAGTTAAGGGGACTATAGGATTATTTAAAACCAGCCCTAATGGTGAGATATTTAGGTTTGAAAAAGTCCACGTTTAAGTGGACGAAAACGCTTACCATTAGGAATTGTTTCCTTGGAACTGTTTGGTGTTGCTATAATCTGCTGTCAACAAGTTCACGAGTGAGGTCCGAGATCATGAAGACTTTGTTTCTTGGAACTATTTGATTTTTTTTTATATTTTGCTGATATCTTTTATGTGCAATTGATACCTGAGGTAGACTGATCTACTGGGATGTGCAGTTTGTAAGTCTCAAGCTGCAGCTGTTGTAACTAGTTATTGGGACTGGCTTTGGCTTTGTGGAGCTCATTGCAGTCTGTTTAAACTATTGATTGTACTATTCATGGACTCATTCTCAAGCTACAGCTGCTGTCATTGTTTATTGGGACTGGCTTTGAGGAGCTTATTGTAGTCCGTTTTACTGTGGACTATATTGTTCATGGACTTAGTCTCAAGTTACAGCTGCTGTTACCGGTTATTGGGACCGACTTGTGGAGGTCATTGCAGTCCGTTCTACTGTGGACTTTACTACTCACGGACTGAATCAGGTTGGAAGGTTTTACCCTACTGAATTTGTTACTGTGCCTAAGTTGTGTTCAGCTGTTTTTTATTGTGGTTTTACAACCTTTTGAATAAAATAACTGACAAAAATCCAAAGGAGTACTCAATTCAGCCTTTCAGAAGGTAAACGGGTGGATTATTGTGTTCTCAGTGATTTTGGATCCACCCGACCGCTCCGTGCTTGATTCTTAGGTTCATAGGTGATTACTAGGCTAACAATCCCAGGGACTGCAAACTGTAAACAAGCAGATGAAAATGCTACTCAGTCTTAAGATACAGATGACTAGATGTTCTTATTCCATTATTTAAGACATTGATAAGACTTTATATCGATTATTTTGAACTGTGTATCTACATCTTTAATAAGCTCAAAAGATTAGAACACATACAGAACTTTCATCTAGACATAGTTTGCCCAAGTTGCACCTGATCCTATTTCCCGATCTGGTGACCCTGAAAATAATCACTCCTCTAAGCTGCAGAGAAAAACATAAAGGCCATTCCCGATGTAGCACTCCTAAGACAACCAATTCTCTCTGATCTCTACACTACTCAACTCTTAAGTTGAGAAGAAAAAAATGAAAAGGCGGTCTCCTTTTTTGCTTTTCTTTTTTAAAAAGTAGCTACGTAGCAAACCACTTGCTACAGATAGTACACATTTACACTGTAGCAAGTGGTTTCCTACAATGCTACATTTTAAAGCAGAACAGCAAATTGATGAGTGGACCATTTGCCATATAACCCATTGTGTTTTAATCATGACACCAAACTAAATATTGGCATTCAGAATTAATACTGGTACAGTAATAAAGCCCCATTGTCAACTGCTGACTGCACCTCTTAACACCTTGCTCCTGGAACAGCTGCTCCCTTTGCCCCACCCTAGCTATGCTGCTGTTTTCAGCAGACAAATAACTATGAGACATGAGCTTTAGGGAACAACTGCCAGAGCTGAAATTTCAAATCTGTCAGTACATGTTTGCTAGAGGTGATCAGATTCTAATATAAAAATGTTTTAAAAATGATGTTCTTGTCTCAGCACTATGAATTTATTTTAAGATGAGTGAGCTTGCTAGTAGAAATAATAATTTTGTTGACTTACCGACCTTTAATACCAGTTTGAAGAAGAATTATTTCCATTGCATGGCAGGTAGATTGTGGAATTAGCTGTCAGTTTCCATAAGATTATAAGATAATATATCTAGCTTCAAAGCAAACCTAGAGAAATGGTTTAGGAATAGGGCTTATATGATCCTGAGCTGAGGCTTTGCATTTGTAATCACTCTACATTGTATTATCAATGTCCTGTAGATGAGGTCATTGTGCTGGAAACTGGAAAGCAAGGATTTGTAGGGATGTAGAACAGTATGTGTGTGTAACAAGGACCAAACTGTAAGGGGGTTATTGTGTCAGGATTGGAACTGATATGAACAGGGCAACTCAAAAGCTGTTTTTCTAAGTGTGACCCTTCTGGAGAGGCATGAACCCAGGAAGTGGACTTGCATGGATCAAATTGCTTTTGTGTCTGTCTGTATGAATGCACTGGAGACAAGATACTAATGAGATAGTGAGTGTCACCTGCTTATGCACCTGTACCCCTGTCAGTCTTGCTCTGCATACCAGCTAGTTCAAATGATCAAAACATATTGTGGATGCCGTCACTGTACCAGTCTTTGATTCACTCAGCACCGTGCGGTACTACCCTTGGCAGATTCATGCAAGATGTGGCTGGCATGTAGCATGCAATTCAAGACTTTTAAGGACTCCAAGGCAGGCTCTGTTAATGGAACCATAATCCAGGATGTCCTTTAAAAGTTATTTTCCCTTAGGAGAGAAGATAATTAATTTTTTCTTATGTGATATGGCAGATGTCTTTCAAGCACAAAAAAACAACTTATAGAAGGAAGGAGAGGGTCATTTTCTTCACTTTATTTCACTACCATGTCCTGGCTACTAATGATTGCATACCTGATTATTTTTGTCATGTGGTTGGCTTACTTTTTTGGTCCAGAAGCACATTAGCACCTACTTATTTTATCTGAGGTATTTTTACTTGAGAAGCTCAGTGAAGGTTTAACATGAAAACTAATTTAAGTTTTAGAAAGGCTAATGGCATCAGTGGTGAACCATTATGCTAAAGTAAAACTGAAACTATTGTGTTTTGTTTCATATATGATAGGTGGATTTACAGACAAAAACTATGACTGGAGCTCAGAAGATGAAGAGTCTGCACAGAAAGCCCATCCAGTCCAGGTGCTTGTTGTAAGAGATGACCATTCTTTTGAATTGGATGAAGCTGCTTTAAATCGTATCCTTCTCTCTGAGGCAGTCAGGGACCGGGAAGTGGTTACTGTGTCTGTGGCTGGAGCATTTAGAAAAGGAAAGTCATTCCTAATGGACTTTATGTTGCGATATATGCTTGATAAGGTAAGTACGAAGTGAGGTCTTGTCTCATAAAAAGGGTAAACATGCTGAAGCAAGACTATGCAGATTTCACTTGATTCGAGATGTTACAACTGTGTTTTTATTTTTGTGTGCATCTTTTAAAATTAAACTATCTAGGCAGACATATAAACGTACACACTTCTGTCTCTGTACCCAGTGGAATTGGTTAAGATGATGATTAGACATTGAAGAATGGAAATGTCAAGTTCATATCACCTGTCCACAGCATATACATTACAGCACTATATAATGTTGTAAGCATGAAAGGAAATATTAGCTCTTGTTTAGGATCTGAACCAAAGACCTTCAGCAATCCATGCTGCTATCACTGCCTCTGGACTAACATGTTAGAGGTGCTATGTTTTCCTTTTGACAACGAAACCCTTAGTATGGTGATATGGTCACATTACTTGCATATGCACGAACACACACACACACACACACACACACACACGAAAAGAAAGACTTCTGCTTAGGCATTGGTTACTAAATTTTGTAAACGTGAAAGGAAAATATTAGCTCTTGTTTAGGACTGGAACACAAGCCCTCCAGTGTTTCATGCTATTTGCGCTGTACAGGATATAGTTTTTTTCAGACAAGATTTTTTAATGTGCCAGAAAACTAACACCTTTGAAATAATTGACCACGTTATGTACATTATTCACAGTAATTTGTGCTGCAAGTATTAGGCAAAGCAGTTTTAATAAGCTGGGTTACATGATAGCGTGGCCAGATTTACGCTTTGCTTAAGGCAGAGAATACACTACTGTTAATTGTTTCAGTTTGGCTTTCATTATTCCAGCTGTTATAGTAACGTGTTTTGCATATTATTATTTTTTAGACACTGCCACTGTTAGTCTATTCTTTCTCCAATAAACATGTAGACAGCCTTTACCATCATGCTTGTGATATACTCCAGCAGTTCCAAATGTCTTTCAAATACCTTGCCTTTATAGCATTTACCATCTTTGCACCTTCTTTTTGGAAGAGTTTAATACACTTCCTTCTTGAACATCTTCCACTGTACGGTTTCAGAACCGACTTAAAAGCACTCAGTAGGCCTAGTAGCCATGGCAAACGCATCATGTGTGATCCAAGTTGTTGTTGTGTATTCCGGCTTTTCCCGGTTAAGGGTCGCCACAGTGGAACTCCGGTCCGCTAATGATTGGCAGTCGATTTTTACATACCGGCTTGCCAGGCCTGACGCACAACCTTCAACGAAGGTACGCCCATTCACGCATGTCTCCACGCAGAAGATGCTATAGCTGAGAATTGAACCAGACAGTGTCTTACTGTGAGGCAACAACGCTACCGCAGCAACACCACCGCGGGTTCCAAGTTGAGCTTTGGTAATTAAACATGTAATGTTATCTATAGTTTGTTATGCATGTAACCCATAGAACTATGCGTTTTCATTAGCTTATTCTGTGTTTCTGTATTTTGTCTTGTGCTGACTGTCTTGACAGTTACACCCAGTTTGCTGTTGATTGCAAATGTATTTAATTAGAGGTCCTGGTTATCACTTTTGAGATCAGATCAGTAGATGCTGAACAGGACAGGACCCTGTACAGATACCTGGTAGAGTCGACTAGTTACCTTACCACTATCTTTGAGACACATGGCACATAAACTATGTGGGTTCTGTCTTTTAGCCATTACTACATAAGGATCTATGTTTAAGGCCAGTAGTTTGCTCACATTTATGGCATAGGGTATGGTACTGAATTCTTTGGTCAGATTGAACTAAACTGTGTGTGAACTGCATGACCACTGTCAGTTGTTTGCATGACCTTCATGAAGAAGTTGACAAGATGTAACAGGCATGATTTCCCCTTGATGAAGTTGAATTGTTATGGGTCAAGCTTTATGAAATTTGTGATATTATAGTTAATGGCATCAGTCTGATACACACCATTGCTCTACAGATCAGACTCATAAGACTGATTGGTCTAGAATTTCTAGGGTCCATGGTAGGACCACCCTCACGGAGGAGCATCGCTGCCGCAGTTCTCCAGGATTTGGGAACTATGCCTATGGCTAAGCTTAGGTTAAACAGTTTGATGAGATGTTAAGCAATAGCTTGTTTAATAATGTTTTACTAAGTTAAGCACCCACAGGTGTTATCAGGTCCCATGGGGGAATGTTTTGGGTCTTTGATAACATATTAAGAACATGTTACTTCATGAGGATAGGGAATGTAATGGTTTCTGAAATAAATATGATTTGAATATAGTGTTTGGGGTTGAAGTTTGCTCTAATCCTTGATAAGCTAGTCTATTTGCAGTGTTGGGTTGGCTACGAGTGGGGGCCCACATTAAGGATAAATTCAGAACAATGTTAAGTATCATTTCTTAGTTTTCTAACATAGCTAGAAAATGACATGTAGTTGTAATTATCATTCACATAGAAGCTAATCTGTGTTCATGTATTGCTTTAGTGGCCCTTATAGTTACATTTAGTTTTTTGACGATAATTTTGTTCTGTCCTCATTCAGAGGAGTTTTAGCTTTTTTGTACAGTTTAGAGGTTTTTTCTCGTTATAAACTTTATTTATGTTAGTTGACCACTGGGGGCGGGGGTTACATTTCCCATTTGTCTAAGTGGGTGTACAACTTGATGAAGGCAGCTGCTCTGGTGGGGTCAACAGTGGTGATATCATGTTTAAATTTAAGAGATTTCATATAATTGTATAAGGCTCACTCTTCTGAAATCCATGAGGGTATGGATTTTTGAGAGCAAATACCATCAGCCACAAGCTCAAGAATATTTTGGCTTCTAGTGGGTTCACTAGCTGTTTGATCCCTGGAATTCCTATTTATCAAACCCCCAAATTTCTGGACATAACCTGCAATAGAGGTATACATGCTCCTGTCTGTGGCAGTGTAAATGAAGTCTCCTAGGATTATAGTTATTACTTTTCTCTAAAACATCCAAGCATCTAACACTGACCATCTGGTGACATGGATAAGGTTCTGTAGCATGCTATAAGTTGGAAGTTTGTCTTGTTCATGGTAAATTGAAGTTGTAGGAGCCCAATTTGTGGGTGTCTATGAATCTAGTCTAGATGAGATGTGGATCCTGATGAATACAGAGATGTGTCTACAGTTTCTATGAGGCCTGAAGGCATAATATTTGCAAAACTCAGGTAAGGGGGGTAGTGATTTTGTTACATTTAAATGAAGTCTGTGTAACTACGTGGACATGTTACAGATCCAGTAGCACTTTGAGATCAGGCAATTTCTTATAGATGCTTCAGGCATTGAGAAGAGACACCTTAATGTGGTCCACTTGTTCGATCAGACTGATAAGTTGGAATGTTCAGTTGGTAAACTCTGCTTAGAAATGCACTATGGGCCAGCAAAGGCTTTTGCCTGGATTCAGAAACCATTGAACAAGAGATGCGGGCCTTCCCTTGAAAGACGATTTGGATTATCAGTATCTTGTCCCAAATGATGCCAGCTATTAAACTAGTTACACACAGGCATCATTCTTGGAGAAGGGAGGATTCTTTTTGGAACCAGAGTCTTACCTGCATCCATCACATGCATACAAAGTTCAAACATATTTCTGCTTGTCCCTCTGGGATTTGATCCCCAGGTTATTTACTCCTACATGGACCACTACCATGTTGTAGTGTAATAGCAGAATACTAGGCTAATGCCACAAGGAGCCATTTTAAGTCTAGCCAAAATACCCAAAATAAAATTTGATAGGTAATGGTTCTCGGATGTTTTGTGGTGGGTGTCTGTTTTTAGGTAGACAAACTATTACAAACTACCTGTCTCTTTAGTAGAGACTTGTGGCAGACCAGGGGTATATTTGTGGCTCCCATCCACTGGTCCAGATTCTGCTTGAATAGATGCAGGGAAGAACTATTTTTCACATGGATGAGAAGCCAGTTTCAGAGAAAAGGGAGCCTCTGGGACACATACCTATCCTTCTAGCACATCCTGTTTATATTACTGGTGAGGTTTAGGTACCTAGATCAGGTGATCCTGATGGTAGTTGTTTTCTAAATGTGTATCAGGTCCATTAGTGCTGGATTTGAAGAAGCTTTGTAGGCTAGACATAGGTCGCCTCTCAGCAGCCTGTAAGAAACTGGATAGAACTTGTTTTCTACTTGTATTTTTTTGAGAAATCTCTTTGGATGCTCCAGTTGCTGTATATACCTGGTGAGATAAATACTGTAGGGGACATTTTACTAATTGATAGGTCTTATGAAGGCAGGGTAAAACAGGATGATGACTTGTTTGGACCTAGATACCATACCTTTATTCATAAGTTTTGCAATGTCTTTTTGTTGAGGTAGATTCTCCTATTCTAAATTCTTTTGTCCGGTCATTCAGCCAGTTGACTATCCAGCAGTTGACTTATGCATTAATACCTAATTTAGTGAGCTTATTAACAATGCCCAAGTGGGGTATTTTGTCACATGCCTTGGGTAGGTTAGAGGTAGGTAGCATGTACTGATTTGCCCTTGTCCATTTCTTTGGCAATCTTCTCAAAGAAGGTTTAGCAGGCAAGACTTACCCTTGAAAGACTGAACTGACTAGGGTCCAGTGTTTGTAGGGTACCTGTGTCACCATTTTTGATATCCATGATTATCCTGTTCATAGCCTTACACAGCAGGCTTGCCAGACTAATGAGTTGGTAGTTTCATGGGTTTCCCAAGTTTGTAGATAGGCTGCTATTGTGCAGTGGTATAACCATTGTAGTCCTCCATTCATTGGGTACAAAGCCGATTTGGAGGCAGTTGACTGAATAAAGATTCTAGTAGGACCAATAGTTTGTTTCCTGCTATTAAGACTGTGCCTTGGGATAGTATCAGGACCCATCGATGCAGTGTTATTGACCTTTGAGAAAACCTTGTGGGCTTGCTCTCTAGTGATGTTTGGGGATGAGATGGATGCTGGAATTTCCTGAGGAATATCTGGTGGGGGAAGAGGGAGATACAGTTTGAGTCCACACCTCTCAACTATACAGATTTCACAGAATGTCCAGATTTTTGCCTTATATTTTTGGTGTGTTCCTCCTAAAATCTGTACTTTTCTGGCAAATACTTGAGGATTGAAGTCATTAAATAATGACAAACATTTGAGTTTAAGACTCCACATCCTTCAGAAAAGTCATGCTAATGCAAAACGTATCATTCTATCAACTTTGTTTGCAAGAGCAATATTTAAAATCTGTCCCTATTTGTCCCCCATCATTTTAAGCTTTGTTTAGATTTTCTGGTCTAAGAGGTCGAGAGGTATGTTTGAGTCAAATATGTCAACCAGGAGATTAGCCATATCATCTGTTTCCATAGGTGGCACCATTTAAAATGAATTTGGTACATTGCTGTGTATTTCTTTTGAGATGTTGGCCACAGATTAAGAAAGCCATGTGGTTGTCTTTAACCTGGGTTGCTATTTTTACCTGAAATTTGGCTCTTGTTTACTTTATTAACCGCATGAGTTGCTTGTTTAGGCTGATGAGGGAGCTTTTAACATGCTGAGTATTGTCCTGTTAGTTTTTGCCATGAGTTTTTTTTGTACAGCCAATTGTAGTTGGACTTCCACTAGGGTGGCTTAGTTTTTGCTTCAGCCCACCACTTAATTTGGGAAGGTACAGTAATTTCTGTACAGCTGTTGATATGGTTATACACAGTTTCTGTAAATATTTCTGCATAGGCAGCAGTATTTTAAAAGTTGGGGGGTTGAAATTTATTTAGGATGTCACTCAGTAGTTGGAAATTTGCCTTGGAGTAATTCATAAAAGTGCTAGGGTTCCAGGTGTCCCTGGTTTTACACTTAGAGACAGCTTTATGGTCTGACTTAACTAGCAAGGGTATTACAGGGGAGGGGGGCTGGGGACTGCAAGTCATTTTTTGTGAGGAACAGGTTTAAAATGATTGAGCCCCTAGTGGGTGTATGAATTTAATTGGTCCAAGGTACTGACATTTACAAAATCCAGGAATCTCTATGCCTGTATGTTGGGGTTTGAGTATGATTCCCACTTTATATTAGGGTGGTTGAAGTCACCTATGAATACGGTGTTGGGGTGGATGAAGAGTGTGTCGAGTGCTTTTAAGTAAGTGTTGTGGTTGTACTGGGTCATTGAAGGGGACCTATAGCTTGCAAAGATATGATATGGGACCTTATTTGTAGTAATTGTCAGAAGTAGAGAAGCTCAAGTCTGTCTGACTAATGAACCAGCCTTGCAGTGTTTATTTTTAATGTATATAGAGACACAACCAACTTTTGTCTCTTCCTGTGCAGTAGCTGGTCTAAATGTGTGGAAGGTATTCTAACCCTGCACTACTGGAGTGCGTTCTAGTGACTTCAGAGTTGGCTACATTCTCCAAGGTGAGGAGACCCTGCAGGAACTAGAGTTCACAGGTTCGTAGGTATATAGTTTCTTATTTAGACTCCTGGTATTGAGCAGTAATACCTTCAGATTTTCAAGGTTTGGTACAGCTATGTCAGAAGATTTATGTGGTTGGCAATGCCTATAAAAGGCAATATGGAGGTGGAAAATGTTTAGCCAGTATTCAAAATCCCAGGAGAGACAGGTGCAGACAATCCCTGGCTAAGCAGTGTGGTCTGTCAACCATGTTCTCCCAGGTTAACAAATATTGTACCCCCTTTGAATGACACCGTACTTTAAGACAATTTTTGAAGTCAGTTATCATCAATCTAGGAGAAGGTAGAATGCTACTTAGTGCTAGGTTCATACTAGCCTGGAACACATGGTCAAAGAGCTCAGTCGTGTTTATTTGCATATAGTCCATGGAGGCATGTCTCAGATCATTACCACCCACATGGGCCATGACTGAATCATACTTGTACTTGGGGTTAGATGACCTGATTGAATTAGTGATATGATGGTTCCTGGTCACTGCTAGGCAGCTGACTGTAACTTTCTCTTTGCTTAGCCTGGTGAATGGGACATATTTGTGTCTCAGAATGGAGTCTCCTATGACCAGTATACTGGATTGTGTAATGGTGTGCCTTATGGGCTTAGAGGCTGAAACACCATGAGTTGTGGCATTGTGTGTCTTGTTGGGTGTTTTTGTGGAATGCTGTTGAGGTTGTTGAGGATTTTTTTGTGTGTGCAGTGGCTGGGAGGTCTTTATGGTTTGGGGAAATTATATATTTAAGAGCCTGTGCATATGTAGGCCTGTGTGACTAGTCCGTACTATGTGAGGTGGTGGTGTGTGTGTGTGCTATTTCACATCCTTTTTGATAGTATAGGTGCTTGTAGGCAAGAGCCATGCCTCCAGTGGTAATTGTATAACTATTTCTCTCACATACCTTACTTGTATGTTTGAAGATTAGGTGATCGTCAGTGTACGTGAAGCAATTGCTGCATTCCTTCTGGATGGCCATGTCCATTAGCCCAGCTGTGGAGATCTCAGTTAAGTGCATGTCCATGGCTTTGGATCCTAGTTGCTTATTCTACAGGGGGATATTACAAAGCAGGATCAGATCCAGATTACTAACAAGACTGCCTAAAACTGCCTAGGGTCAAGCTGGTGGAGCTGGTGCTTCTCAGCATGCGGACTAGTTGCTCAATGTGCAGATAGGGATTGAATAAATTAGAGAGGTTGTTATATGGGGAAATTTTTCAAATCTAGGTGACTGCATCCACACAGGGCACAGCCAAATTTTGAGTGATGAGCAGTGTCGTGCAAATACAGTGATGTTATACAGGCAGAAACAAAGCTCAAACAAGCAAAGTAGCCCTCTGGCCAAGAGCAGGCAGGAATTTGTGGTTTCAAACAGCATGTCCCAGCTCAGACTTGACCTGGCCCCTCTTTACTGCCACAAAGAAATAGACCAAAGACATACTAATGTAAAAACATTGGGGCCACCCAGAGCGCAAATCTAGAAGTCAAACAGATAGTGCAGAGAATCAAAGAAAATGGCCAGGACAAGAGTGTAGGGCACTGATTAGTTCACATTATACAACAACCCCCCCCAATTAATATTCAAAAACATGCACGCTGATTGGTAAATCAGAGTTATAGTAATGGAAAAAGGTCTGGTCGCCCATAACTCTTTTTTTTTTTTTTTTTTTTTTTTTTTTACAGCAACGGAGAACGCAAAATCTCCATTGCTTCACACTGTCTCGCTCTGTTAAACGAGTTTAACAGAGCGAGACAGTTTGTAAAAAGCAACGGAGATCTTGCTTTCTCCATTGCTTTTTTTTTTCAAAACTGTCTCGCTTTGTTAAATCGGTTTAACATAGCGAGACAGCTTTAAAAAAAGCAATGGAGATTCTTCGTTGTTTTTTTTAAAGCTGTCTCGCTATGTTAAACCCATTTAACATAGCGAAACAGTTTGTAAAAAGCAACCGAGAGCTTGCTTTCTCCGTTGCTTTTGTCCACAGCTCTGATGTACTGCGTAGGCATACGCATGCGCAGTACATCAGAACTGCCGCAGAATACCGGACAGCTGCGGAAGGGCAGCAAGGAGGCATTATACAATGCCATTATTTAAGAAAAGTAATTATTTGTTTTCTTAAATAATGCCGTATAATAGCAATAACCCACTTCTGGGTGTGGGTAATGCTGGATTTACCCACGGTTGGCTTTGTTTGGCCACTCGGGCTTCACCCTTGTGACCAAACCACACCAGCCGTGAGTAAATCCAGCATTACCCACACCCAGGCATAGGTTATTGCTATAATACGTAATACACGGATTAGTAATACAGCACTACTGGATTTTCCAGATAAAGTGCAATTTGGTACTCAGCAGTATATACAGTTCTGGCTGGGTATGGAATTAAATCAACAAACAGTTGCAATGTATCAGCAGATTTAAAGTGCAAAATCATATTCAAAAACAGCACAATTTAACAGAGGAACTTTAAATATTTGAAATACTGTGCAAAACCGCCTTTTCAGGCACTTGATTTGGATGGACCAAAAAGCCTCTTGAAACAGTGACATTGCCATTTAAGTTAGTTGGAGAAGAGCCAGGCAGAAACTAAGTCCAAGAAAACAAATTAGCCCTCTGGCCAATAGCAGTCAGGCATTTGGAGGTTTCAAACAGAGCATCCCACCTCAGAAGTGACTTGGCCCCTCAGTACTGTGACTTGCCTCTGGAAAGTGTCTTGTGTGCCCTTGTAACGTCAATCCTGTGGAACTTTCTGAAAGACAGCTGTGACAGTAACCTTGTCAGTTTACAGCCTAGTGACAGCAGAATCTGTATGATGCTGTTGAATGACTAGGAACATGTTTGCAGTATAGTGATTATAGCGGAGGATCCTTTTCCTTCTCTCCCCTTCATGAAATGGCTTTTTATAGCATACATCTATTACTGGGTTCTTTCACTAAATGTATAATTTTACACCATTTTGCAATAAATCACAGTTGACACTTGTTCTCCACCCTGTAGGTGGTAATAGGACTTTCAGGATGCAAATCATTCCATTTATGGCTGCCTTAATAATCTTTATATCATCAGCAAACAGATTGATCTTGCTGTCAAACTGAAACATTGCATCTGCCCCAAATATGTTAAACAAAACAACTCTGGTGTCAAACTGCTGCTGTTGCAGCCACTATTTGTTTGTGTAGACAATTTCCTCTAACCGCTACTTTCTGCTTCCAGTCAGTTACTGGTTCTTATATGCCTCACCACTTTTCTTACACTCTGCACTTTAATTTCCATAGCAGTCTCTTGTGAGGAACATTGTCAAAGACCTTGCTAAAATCTGATACCATGACATCCTTGATGTTCCCACTGTATTGTCTCTGGTGATCTAAGCTGTAGACGTGGATTAAGCTGGATGGGCAAGACCCCTGCTTTATGTAGTCTTGTTGTGCTGATATCCATCTGCATGACAGTTGGCAGCAAAGAAAGTTTGTTATTGCTCACTTAACGAAGTACAAAAGACAAAAGCAATGTAAATAAACTAAAACAAAAGCTGCTCAAAGATGTCCATATCCGATAGTTAACATATCACTGTTTTATTATCACAGTCCAGCGTAAACTACAATTCATAGTAAAAACAGTATACAAAGTTTTTTTCAGGAAAGTAAGCCAGCAATCATTTGGACCCTACATAGGATATAATTTATGAGTTATGTAAATCCAGTTTCATCAACAGGACTTGTAAGAAAAATAGGGAAACTAAAAGTGAACAAAAATGTTTGCCCTGGGTATAATAGGGTGGGCAAGCCCCTCTTACTCCTCATGCAAGAGGCTTCATCTTCTGCACTGTCTTGTTAAATATAATTACTTAAGATCTTACCACTTTAGGGTGATAAGCAGAAAGTGAGAGCATGACCAGTGATACTCCAGTTATCCTACGTCCTTAAAAAGAAAATTCAAGAAAGAACACTTACAGCAACTGCTTATTACATGCTGAAGGCATCCATTTTTGATAACCATGATTCTGACTGCACTGCAACAGAGTGATTATACCTTACTGAATGAAAAGGACAGAAACTTGTTCTTTTTCTGTTGCAGCAAAGTCAACATTAATGCCAGATATGAAATACCGAACTTAGTTCATTAATACCTCACTTTGTGGTGGCACTAATAAAAACACTGCAGGCCCAAATCGTGGTGTTTAGTATGCTCTGTTTAGGAAAGGTAAACCAGTTGCCATCCATTTTTTTCAGGAAACTTAACTGGGACAAAAATGGGATAAGTAATCCTGTAACTGCTTGGTTGGCATCTTCCTGTAACTACCCTTATTCAGCAGAACAACCATCTGTGCCTTCCAGGTCTGTCATATTAGTCTGGTTTTGAAGAAAAACATGTGCAGCTTTGACAGCTAGTCCGGTAAGTACTACTGCAAGCACTTAATACTTCTAACAAATGTTTTCTCATGTGGGGGACACTTCATCTGATCTGTGTGCCTTATCTTCCAAAGTCACTAGTCCTTCTCTTCTTCAGTGACCATTTTTCATGTATTTTTTTTCTTTTGTCATTTTGTCCTATCATCATCAACATCTATACATATCCTAGTTTTCAGGATGGTTTCCTGTCCTCTTTTTCATCTGTGAAGAACTCACTTAAACTAGCCAGAGAGAGGGACATATATTAGAGCAGAAGCATACCAGAGCATGAATGAAATCCTGACTTACACCTTCAGAATAATGGAGAACTTAGTGATACAGACTGCAACAGTGGGAAAAATTGCAGAAGATGACACATGATTAATGGAGGCAGAGGTAGTATATACATGGACAAAGCAAAAAGGAATGCATCAGTAGTAAAAACAGGAAGCTCCATTGCTCACAGTCTGAGCAAAATGTAAACAGAGTTCTTTTGCTACAGTGGAAACAGAAACAGCGATAATGGAGAACACTGAACTGTGTCCAAGTCATGGTGAAGATATGTATGTATTATACATATGTGAAGCTTTTTTATTAATTCACTTAAGTTGATAGTCAGCAATGTTTTTAGATCACCAAGCATAAGAGTGAAACATTTGTGGCTGTCATTAGCTATAATATTTATTTATTGTCATTTGTTTACCAGGAAAGTCCATATGGATCCAAGAATCCATTTTCAGCAGAGGCCTGGGAAAAAAGCTCCAAGTACATCGCAGTGTAAATTTACAAGAAGTTATCAGATATTCTAACAACTATATTAAACAATTTTAAATATTGAGTAAAACAACTATATATAGTAGCTAGTTACACATATTGCTTAAGAAGGTATCAATGTTTGTAAAATAGAGAATTTCACATAATGGCTATGAAGGTATAAGTTATAGACAAATGTTTAGGCTGATAATTGAATGATGCTAAACAGCACACAATATAAACAGCTGAGTAACATGAACAAATGAAGCAGAGTCAACTTGGAAAATAAAGTAGTGATGTGAAAGGATTACGGAGAGAGAAGATAAAAATATTAGTATGTAAACTGGTAGGAGAATGATAAGTATTGTATAAGCTAGAAGTGAAGATTTGGAAAAGTAAGTATGAGAGAAAGGTATATGGTGCTAAATAGATAGGATTGTTAGTAAGAAATAAGTGTTTGCAAATAAATAAAAGAAAGGTGAATGTTAATAAGAGAAGTTGTTTGTAAGATTATTAGAAAGGACGTAGATAGAAATGGTATAGAGAAACATTTATATAAGATTAACCAGGTTTAGAACAGGAGCAATTTCATGTTTTAGTTAGAAATTATTTTAGGGTGTGTTTGAAGGGTAGGAGTTTAGAGTTTAGTCTGATACTTATAGGAATATCATTCCATAACTTGGTTACTGAGTAGGAGTAAAGACTTTGCCCAGTGGATTTAATTGGTCTGTATAATAAGAGTTTTTTATCTTCAGATCTTAGGGATCTAGTAGAGAGAGAGTTATGAAGTAGGAATTGAGGGCTGGACAAGCACTGGGTTTGTAGATAATTTTATGGGCTATTATTAATTGTAAGTAGCTGAGGTGGTATAGTAGTTCTCTCCATTTGCGAAACTGAAGGGCAGGACAGTGGTGAGTGTGCTAGGTGTCATTAGTTGCAAACTTGGCTATTTTATTATAGTAGGATTCAAGTTTAGACCTGAAAGTGATATTGAGATTAATGAGAATAGGGGTTCCATATGAGTGCAGGTAATAGGTAGGTGTTTCCAAGAGTAATTATGCTTGATATGTCAATGTAATGTTTCTTCCTTAAAAAGCATCCCCAGTTTCTGGTGGGTTTTTTTTTTTTTACGTTATTATTAATGTGAAGGCCAAGTTTAAGGTTTTCATCAATTGTCACACCTAGTAGTTTGGTACAGGGAACTACTACAATTTATTTTTGTATTATTTGGTAGAGGATGTTAAATTGGATTTGTCAAGAATCAGAATTTTGGGAAGGAAGAGTATGAGCTTGGGATTTTTTGGTTAAGAAATAACTGATAATTTGTGAGCTAAGATTCAATGGAGGATAAGGCTTCTTGAGTTTATTAGTTGAAGGTGTGTCAGATTGTGTGAGGAACTGAAAATAAGTCATCAGCATAGTGAAATAATGAGCTGTGGCATGAAGAAGTATTGAGATTGTTGATAAAAATGTTAGAAGGAAGGGGGCAAAGAAGAGAGCGTTGGGGAATGCCTCTTTTAATAGTAAGAGAAGGTGAGAGGGAGCCCTTGCCATTTGATTGATTGCTGTCTGTTAAACAGAGAGCGTTTTATAAAGGAGGGTGAGAGACCAAAGACAGAGAGCTGATGTAAGAGTTTAGCATGAGAAACCATATTGAATGCTTTTGATAGCTCTAAAAAAAAAAAAGTGAGGAGACATTTTTACCATCATCCTTGGCTTTATTAATAGCGCCCTTGAGTGAGAGTAAGGCTGTACTTGTACTGTGAGCTAGCCTTCCATGTTATGTTGAGGTAGATTATTAGAGAGGATATGATTAAGAAGTTGTGAATGAACACACTTTTTTAACAGTTTGGATGGGGACAGGACAACAGTGGGATGATAGTTGGATACTTCAGTGGAGTTACTTCCTCTGCATAGAGAAATGATGAGAGTAGTTCAGCATCATTTTCTGTAATACATCTATTAATAATGGTGACAGGATACACTGTTGTTTCAGCAGCAAGTCATATGTATTCTCCTGGATGAATCTTCAGTAATTTATCAGAAAGTCAAAATTTACATGGGGCAGGAAGAAACTGCGATGTGGCACAGTCAAGGACATTAAAAAAAGTTAAATAGAACAACAGGCTTTGCAGCAGTATGCATTTTCTGTATGGCAGAAAGTAGGATTATAAGCGACTGAGCAAAAGTCAGATACATTAAAAAAAAAAAAAAGTTAGTAGAACAAACGTTTTTGTAGCCACATGCATTTTTCTGAACAATAAGTATGAAGTTCTAATGTCTGAAGTTGTTTACTGTATGTAATTCTCTGTGGTTTACCTGAAAATTAAATGTTCTATGAGGGCATTACAGAAGTATGAGGCAAAAATTCTGGTTCTGCAAAATCAGACCCTTGCACAGATATTTTATGCTAGCATTTAAGGTGACAGATGAGTTAACTTGGGACTGATTTTTTTGTCAGTGATAAAGGTTTAGAATGAATGTCAGAAGTGCACAGCTGTCAAACTCTGTTCCTATTGTAAACAGCATGCAGATACACTACCACAGTGTTCCCCATTATCGCAGCATAAACGTGGCAGGTAGCGAAGTGTAGTTTGGATGTAATTGTATTGAGATACATGGGTTATAGGAGGAACAGGCTAGATGATAAAAGACAAGGTGCACTTCTCTGTATAAGGGAAAGGATCAGAATAACACACAATATAAGCAAACATGCGGGTTGAAAGGCACTATTGGTCACACCAGAGGCTAGACGTGGCAGGACATTATGACCTGGAGTAGCATGTAGAACTGCTCTCTTAAAGAAATTTTCTCATCATTTTTTTTTTTGTCTTAACTTTGCACTGAGTGCTAAAACTGCCAAATGGTACCCCTGCCAATTGGTATCCCTGGCCATTAGGGAGAATTTTCTAATGCAATTTGGCAGAGAAAGACACTTTTTTAAAAATACATTTTCCACACACTGACATCACAGAGGAAAGCAGTAAACTTTAGGCTTAGTGGCTTTAGTCTGGGAAGAAAGTATGTTGCATCTATAGACTTTAATGGGTTCACTACCGCGCATGCAGACAGTGGCCCATTAAAGTGTATGGACACAATATAGGTTACCCCAAGGTAATGTAACTGTTGGAAATATTAAATTTATTTAGGCTGTCATTTAATAGAAAGTTTATGAAGCTTTTTATTAAAAAAATGCCCAAATACATATGCACAGACAAGTGGATGCCTTTTCTAACATCAGAAAATCACTGGAGACAAGAAATATAGACCAAATATTTAGACTGGCAGAAAAAGAGAAAGTATTGTTGATAGGGTTGTGGATTAAAATACCATCATGTATATTAAGACACTTTGTAGTTATACTTAAGAACAAAGTTACCCTTAATACTCTACAAAGGGGTACACGTAAGACAGCTAATACTGCAGCTTATTAAAGGAATGCCAGTGTTAGTCTTTGTGTGGAGAGGGAGAAGGTCTCAAGCCCAGAAAGTGAAAAGCACTTTGCATTAAGCAATGAGCAGAGGTTCACTATCATTGTAGATGTAGATCTGAGATAAAACTTAAGGAATCTGGGTTTGATGAGGACAGACTTTACAAAACAGGCAGGCCTTTAACTAAAAGCATGATGGCAAGGTGGAAAAACAGTAAAGATACATTAAGATTGCCATTATAAAAATGGCAAGAGTGGTTGTGGTAGCAACTTTGGTTTAATACAGATAAATGTAACTTGCAATGGCTCCTTATTGAAATGTTGGCACTCAAAACGCTGAATGCCAAAAAGATGAAGAAAACAGAAAGCACAGGAGAAGCATAAGCCCTCCCCCCCACACCCACCCAAAATTATATATGCCATCTTCAAGATCACCATACCTCGGCGAAAAGGGAATATTCTGAGGAATGACATCTCGGGCATAGTATATGTAAGTCTGTCATTCTGACCATTTAGTCATAACTTTCCAGGACTCGCTTTAGTGGGTCCTGACATTTCAAATGGTTGCCAGTTGCTACTTGTAGGGGCACAACAGCCTGTGGAGCAGATAAACATTGGAGGGAGAGTTAATTCAGAATGGTCAGGAAAAGGATCTGTGAATGGTGAAATCCATTGGGTACAGGCCATGAAGGCTGTAGCTAAACCCAACAGGATATTTATTGATTCCCTCTTCAGCACAATAGATTTCACAAGCAGGGAAGTCATTTTTCCATTCTACAGGGCAATGAACAGACTGTATTTGGAAATATGCATTTGCTGGAATCATACAGTAGAAGGAAAGAGAGTAGTGCTTTATAAAATACAGTTCAAAACCACCATGTCAATAAAAGGGTATGGATGGCTGAAATTAAATGGGATGCATGGAGGGCATGACACTCTATCTCTTCTAGGAACTATGAGGGACAGACGAGATGATCTAGATCCACAAGATCAGGAGTGTAGCATTAAGAGAACATTAGATACTGATAAATCATGCAAAATACAGTCTTCTGATAAGGCAGTATTATTCTACAGAAAGACTAGCCATTGCCTCTAGTGAGTTGCTAGTGTGGGAAGTGGAGTGTGACTCAATGAAGTTCTTGAAGAAGGCATAAGATAAATGGAGAAATGGAGACAGGGTGCAGTCCACATGTTGTTAGCTGAAGATTATAAGCAGACAGATTGCTTGTGTCCTTCTGCTGGCACTGACTATGTAATGTTGTTCCTAGGTTTATACTAGGCTAACGACCACTGAGGCCTTTTTAAGCCTAGACATGCATACCAAATCTCTAACTAGTTCTGGTACCCTGGAAAAATGTATGTAGGGGCTTGGAAGATGAAAAATTTACAAACAGGAGCCTGGGAAATGAACCATTTACAGACTGCCTGTATCCGTTAGAGACGTAGAGGTGTGAAATCAAGGAGGAATTTCCTGTTCCCCATCCAATTGTCCAAGTTGCATTTGAATTGTGTTAGGAAGGATCACTTCTCATGTATGGGAAGCCTGTTCCAGAGAAGGGGTAGTCTGTGAAATACATGCCTGTCTCTCCAGCAGGTCCTATTTATATCACTACCAAGATTGTAAGTCTTTACAATGGGTAATTCTGGTGCTTTTTGTTCTGCAGATATGCAGGAGGTCCATCAGTGTGGGGTCTGCCAATGCTTTTTATAACAGTCATAGTTATACCCTCAATAGCCTGTAGGAGACACTGCAGGAATAGGGCTTTGTCAGGGTGTGCATAGGATGTGTTACTTATACCCTGTATTCATTTAGTGAGGAACCTCTGTGGATGTTCCAATTTTTGGGTGTCCCTGGTTAGGTACATACCTAAGGGGGCACTATACTCAATAACAGATCTGATGAATGATGAATACAGTGGAACAATGACCACCTTGGACGTAAATGCCATAGCTTTGTTTATAAGTTGCACAGTATAGAATGATTTCCTCACTACTGCAGACATGTGATGGTCAAAAGGTAGATTACTGACTGCATGTGTCCCCAAGTCCCTGACTACTGGGTCGACCCTTAGGAGTGTTGTCAAATTAGCTACCAGGGTGGTGACATCCCAAATTATATTATTGTGCATTTTTTTGGCATTTAGATTTAGTTCATGGTTCTGACACACATTATTTGTGTCAGCCTTTCTTGGAGAACATTATTGTCAGTGGGGGATTCTGTGACTATTCCTTACTTGCAATCATCTGCAGATTTGATCAGCCAAAGGTCCTTGACATTGGCCTTGGCTTCAGAGAAATAGATGCTAAAAAGTAACTGTGTCAGGACTGATCCCGGAGGGACTACACTTGTGACTGGTCTCTTTCTAGAGGTGGACTCCCCAATTCTAACTTCCTGGGTCCTGACAGTGAGCCAGCTGGCTGTGCACCAGGTGACATAAGGGTTTATACTTAAACTCTTGAGTTTGTCCACAATGCATGAGTAGGGTTTTGTGCCAAATGCCATGTCCAGGTCTAGGTGGGCAGTGTGAACTGTTGTACCCTTGGCCATTGCTTTGGTGGCATTATTAAAGAAGTCCACCAGGTTGAGTGGGCATGACCTGCCCTTGACTAAACCAAACTAGGTTGGGTCCAATGTCTAAAGGTTTCCCATGTCATAATTTTTTAACACCTTTATTGAATTAGCACTTAAGACATAGGCAAATGTACATTTATTTAAAAGAAAACAAACCATGTTAACATATTCACAGTTACAAACATTATACATCACATGTATCTTTGCATACAATTATCAATGCATCATTACATGAATTAATCAGTTACTGCCTTCCCTAAAACATCACTCCTCCTCCAAAACATTATTATCCATGTATTGTTCCCGCAATTTACATTTTTTGTATGTAGTTTGTTCCTACCCTTTTCTAAAGATCCCACTTACAGTTCTTTTATCTCTCTTACAATACTCACTACTTCCTAAACCACCTTGTTCTGTTGGAATTGGTTTATCCCACTTGACCTTTGCCCTCTTCCTCTCCAAGATAAAATCCTTACATTTTTTTATTAATTGCTACTCACAACTTCTCATCTGGTTGATAAAAATATGCATGACTTGTGTATAAAGCTAATGGGACTAAAAACATTTTCACTGCTTGTATGTTGCTATCCATATCCACAAACAAGAGCTTGCAGTTTCTCAGTTTTTGTATTATCTTATGTTTAGTCTCTTCCCACATATCCTTAGTTACCATAACAGAATCCTTTTAGCACATACTTCTAAATACTTAATTTTATCTCGTCCCCATAAATATGGGTAACACTTATGCCAATTCATGTGTGGGTATATTGTTTGCATCTATAGCCTTTGTTTTTGTATGCATTCATTTTATATCTCAAAAAAATCTGAAACTGTCTCAGAATATTCAACAAGATTGACATGTCCTTTTCTGGTTTTATCAGGTACAAAATAACAGAGTCTGCAAATAAGGCAAACTTTTGTTGATTACTGTACCAGTTATATCCCTGAATTTCTAAGTGCCTTATTTTCTTTGCCAGTGGCTCTTATAATGCAAATAAAAAAGGAAAAAAGGATACCGAAGCTTGGTTCCTCAGTTCAGACATAACGTATCAGAGAGGAATCATTCCACTTTAATTTTTGATTCTGATCCTCATATATCATACTATTTTATCAGGGAGTACAGATACTTCCATTGCCTTACTCAAAAAAAATCCCAGCTTACTCTGTCAAATGCTTCTCTGCATCGAGACCCACCAATAGCAGTGGTTTCTTACATTCTGCTTCACTCTGTATCATCAGAGTTTTATTAATGTTGTCAAATGTTTGCTTCCCCTCCACAAAAGACCACACTGATCCACATCTATCAATTTTGGTAGTACCTTTGTCATTCCTTTAGCTATTATAGACAGACGACTTTTGGGCCTGTATGAAGCTGGGTCTGATGGGTCTTTACCATCTTTAGGTATTACAGCCACTGCAGCTTTCTTCCAGGATGTTGACTCTTCTCTTTCTTTTAAAATACAGTTAAACAATGTCTTCTAGATCTTTTTCACTTTCTTCCCTCCTAGCTTCCAAACTTCCACAGGAATACCATCTTTTCCTGGAGACTTTCCTGCAGATTGATTGTATGTTTTTTAGAACTTCTGGTCAGTCATTGGGACACGCACGTGTTACCTGACCACTCTCCCATGCTCGCTAACACTATGATGTAATTTCAACGTATATTGCATTTACTAGAACAATGCTAACCCTGTGAACTATTCATCATTTCCCACTGTGGCTACTAGTATTTAAAGAATTGACTGCCTGAATCATATTGTTACCCTGTAGGTTGTGCCTGTACTAAACTAATAATTCCTCTACTATTATTTGGTAGGTTTCTCCTCCCTCATTATTCCCACTGTTGAAAGCTAACACACAGCTATATACAGCCTAAAGGAAGTGAATGTAACTCAGGAATGGTATTAGTGCATCACAAACGAGAATTAATGTTGTGCTCACTTACCTGGCATGTACCATACCTCATAATAGTATAGTATATATTGACCTCCCACATTCTCCACTCACATGCACCCACAGCTTTCCCCTAAGCGAATACTTTGCCCATGTAATTTTTTTTTTTACTGTTGCCTACCCACAACAAGACTTTGTTGCATCTCTTTTTGTCTTTTTTCATACAGCTGTAGCTCTCATATTACACGCAATACACACAGTACTTCCCCATTCATAAAGTTGGAACAGTCCATCCTATCAGTATTCTGTCAGGACCCCTACACACTCCACAGGGTTATCTCTATACACTCCTACCACTTCTAACAAACCAAACATGTACTCCCATCAAATAATTCTAACACTAGCACTCACCATCACAGCCCATCTTACCTCACCCTACTTCAACAAGATTATAGTCCCCAACATAAGTCACCCCACCTCAACCTCCCCTCCAACATTCACTAACTAACCCTTACTCATCTCACCCTCACTCTTTAACATCACCACCTATGACCTACACCCCTACAAACTCCTCCATTGTCACAACAAATCTAGCATATCCATACAGTGTGACTTAGCCTTCTCCAAATACCTAAAAACCATAATAAACATTGCCTCTCACCTGCTATGCAGTGGCAATATCAACCCCTACCACGACAGCAAACCAAACACACAATCACACAAAAACATACTCGGAGGCTCTAAATAAAGATCTGCCTAAGCAGCAGAGACCACCAAAGCAGACACCCAAGCAACCGCTACCCCAAAACAAAACACGTGCAACACATATCTCACAAAGCCAGTGTGCCGAACAGTCACAGCCCTTAAGACTAAACAACACACCTGATACACTTGTAATAGGTGACTCTATCGTCAGGCACACTGACGTCCCGCTCACCAGACTGAACAAGGAGAGGGTCACGGTGAGCAGCCTGTCGGGCGCTAGGATCCGCCACATAACACAAGCACTCAGGTCACTCCAAGGCAAGTACAAATACGACTCAGTCATTGTCCATGCTGGTGTGAATGACCCGAGACGTACCTCCCTGGACTACATTAAGAGAGACATAAAGGAGCCTCTGAGCATGTAGCCCAGGCCGGTATGACACTGACCTTGAGTAGCATCTTACCCTCACCAAGAATGATGCCACAATATGAAGACAAGATGATCAGTTTCAACAATTGGCTTAAGTACTGGTGTCATTCAAAGGGGATCCAATGCCTGTCGGCTTGGGATGATATGCTCAACAAGCCACGACGCTTCGCTAGGGACGGCTTGCACCTGTCACCCCTGGGCTTTCGGATATTGGCAAAGGCTCTTGCTACCCCCATAGTGCCTTTTTTAGGCAAGGCTCAAAAGACAAACCCACCTCCATAGGTATCACAAGGGATAAGAAACTAAGAGTAATGCTACTCAACACCAGAAGTCTAAACCTCAAGATGCATGCACTCGAAACTCTCCTTAGCATGGAGGACATCGATATCTGTGCAGTAACAGAAACCTGGTTCAGGGCTCCCGAGAGCACCCCAGCACTACCAGGTTATACCTCATACCACGCTTTTCGGCCCCAAAACTTGGACCGAACCACAAAAGGAGGGGGAGTATCGATATTCATCAAAGATACCCACACCTCCAGGTTGGTGGCAAAGCACGAAGCATCAGAGACTATCCATGTGCAACTAACAGTGGGTAAAACTGCCTTCCAGTTTATAGCCTGCTACAGACCACCCTCCCAAACCCAGGAACCCCACTCTGCCTTTCTGAGAACACTGGAAAATATGAAGGTCTCTCCAAACACCATTATATTGGGCAACTTCAACTACCCAAACATAGACTGGGAGCATTACTCTAGCTCCAAGACCCTAGCCCAAAGGTTCCTAGAATTTATAAACTCAAATGCTATGGAACAACTTGTTACCACTCCCGCAAGAGGGGAAAACATACTGGACCTGATCATCACCAACATGGGGACTCTATGCTCCAGACCAGAAGTGTATCCCTCACTGGTAAGATCAGACCATAAACTAATCTCACTGGATATTCACATCCCGACCCCACCCCCTGCCCAGAAAACCACAGTGAAAAACTTCTCTAAAGCAAATTTCACACTCCTCAAAACCGAGGTGGAATCCTTCAAAGCCCCCGGGCCTGTGGAAAATATGGCCCAGACCGCAGAATCCTTTATAAACGCATTCTATGAACACCTTCAGGAATGCATGGATCATGTGATCCCAAATAAAACCAAGATCCAATCCTCCAAAGGCAGACGTCCTGTCTGGTGGAACCCAGCCATAAACAAACTATACAATAGAAGGAGGAAGCTACTAAATGATGGAGCAAAATCCCAAAAAGGGAAGGCATCACTGATCAGTATTAGCAAAAAACTACGGGCACTCATAAAATTGTCTAAGGCCAGCTTCGAGAGAAAAATTGCACAGGACACTAAGGATAATCACAAGGCTTTCTTTAGTTATGTTAGGAACCTGGGTGGTAATTCCCAGATATGCTCAGAATTAGTGAAAAATGACAAAAAAATACACTGAACCCACAGACATTGCCAACATCCTAGCTGACGGGTTCAGCGCAAACCCCCCCCTTCCCACCAAAAGGGCAAATATCTATCCCAGCAGAGTGCTGCCCCCCTGACATCTCAGATGCTCAGGTAAGAGCCGCCCTCTCCAAAGCAAAAAACACAGCATCAATGGGACCAGACGGTGTCCCGGGCTGTGTCCTACATGAACTCCAAGAAGAGCTAAACCGAAACATAAAACTACTGTTCAGTCTCAGCCTTACTACAGGATATGTGCCCAAAGTGTGGCGTACAGCAACAGTGGTCCCTCTCCATAAAGGTGGTGCCTCAACGGATCCTGGAAACTATCGCCCCATAAGCCTGACTAGCTTGGTCTGCAAAGCTATGGAAAGGATCATCATCGACCTCATAAATAAAGATATTGGGGACCTGCAGACACTGGATCCTACCCAGTTCGGCTTTGTTAAGGGCAGATCCTGCCTCTTAAACCTGGTTGATTTCTTTGAAACAGTCACCAAGGCCATTGACGAGGGGAAGGTGGTCCACACAGCCTACCTGGATCTCGCAAAAGCCTTCGATGCAATACCCCACTCGGGCATTATAGATAAGCTCACCAGCTTAAATATAAACCCCTATGTCACTAGATGGATTGCAAACTGGCTCAAGGACAGAACCCACATGGTTAGAATTGCTGGAGCCATGTCAGACTCCAAACCAGTTACAAGTGGTGTCCCACAAGGCTCAGTCCTGGGACCTCTCTTGTTCGGTATATATTTCTCGGCGGTACAGGCCAACATGGAAGGACTGTGGCTGACCAAGTTCGCAGATGACTGTAAACTGGGCGCCATGATCGACTCTCCAGCCGACACAAGCATCCTCCAAAAGGGCCTTATAGAAACAGACAACTGGTGCCAGAGACATGGCCTCAAGCTAAATGCCAAAAAGTGTGTAGTCATCCCCTTTGGCAAAAACAAAGTGCCCACAAATTACCACATAGGTGGTAATCCATTAAATACAGAAGAAGTAATTGGGGACCTGGGGACCCAAGTTGATAGCAATCTCTCATTTGACAACCACGTGGCCAAAGTGGTTAGAAAAACATTTTATATAGCCCACCTAATCATGAAGGGATTCACATCTAGATCAGGGGAGGTCATCGTGCCTCTTTACTCATCCCTCATCAGGCCCATAATTGAGTACAATGCCCCTTTTGGGATGTACCTTACCAGACACCTGCAGCAACTGGAAAGACCCCAAAAGTACCTCACCAAGAGGATCAAAGGGCTCAAACAGATGCCATATGCTGCCCGGTTAAAGAAACTCCAGCTCTACTCAGTGGCATACCGCCTGTTCAGAGGCGATCTGTGCCTGACGTATAAAGCCATGTCCAACCCAGAATTAATGGACATACTGCACCTCAGGAAAATCCAAATCCCATCGAGCTACGCACTCGAGAGACTTGAACCTCAGCACTGAAATAAATAGGACATGCTGGAGGGACAGATTCATAACCCAGAGGCTCCCTTAACTCTGGAATAAAATCCCAGTCCAGGTTAGGCAGAGTCCCTCATTGACTCTCTTCAAGAGGAATCTTGATGAGTGGATGGGAGATCGTAGGTTTACCCCGGGTATCACTTCTGTGTCACTGTTAGACAGAGGCACAGTATACTAACCTTGAAAAAGGGCATAGCAAAATAAATTTAAAATGGGTGGCGAAAGCCAAACACATTCTGGCTAGGCTTATAAATGCCCTAGGGCAGATAGCTTAGTATGAACCTACCAACCCACAAAAGTTCTGGGCCACTATAAACAGTATTCTCCAACCAGGTAAATCACCAATCACCAACCCTTCAGCTCTTTATTAACTGCTATCCACAACTTCTCCTCTGGTTGATAAAAATATGCCTGACCTGTGTATAAGACTGAAGGGACTAAAAACATTTTAACTGTTTGTATCTTACTGTTGATATCCATATTACAGAACTTCCATTTTCGCAGTTTTTGTATTTTTTTGTTTAGTCTCTTCCCACATATCCTTAGCTGCCACACTGGTATAATGTTTAATCCATACTCCTAAATACTTCATTTTATCATGTCCCCATAAACATGGATATTGCTGAACCAATTTGTGTGTGAGTACATAATTTACCGCTATTGCTTTTGTTTTAGCTTAATTAATTTTGTGTCCTGAACAGGTTAGAAACTGTCTCAATATGTTTCACAGCACTGTAATGTCCCTTTCTCGTTTTGTCAGGTATAAAATAATGTCATCTGCAAATAGAGCTAGCTATTCTTGACTACCATATCAATTAGATCCTTGAATTTCTGAGTCCCTTATTTTCTTTGCCAGTGGTTCTAAATATAATGCAAATAACAAAAGAGAGAGAGAGAGAGAGGATACCTGCCTGGTTCTTCTCCTCAATCAGAGATTATCAGAGAGGACCACCACCCACTTTAATGTTTGCCTTCAATCCCTCACATAGCCTTCTAATCAGCCTTATAATTTTATCAGGGAATACAAATGCTTCCATTGCTCTCCTCATAAAAGTCCCAGATTGCTGTGTCAAATGCTTTCTCTGCATCAAGACCTACCAAATAATGGTGGTTTTTTCTTACATTCTGCTTCCCTCTGGATCATCACTGTTCTGTTAATGTTGTCAAATGTTTGCCTCCCACTCCACAAAATCACATTGATCCATATATGTCAATTTTGGCATCACTTTTGCTATTTTGTTAGCCATTACAGACATGAACACTTTATTAATGGTGAAGTATTGAAATGGGCCTGTATGAAGCTGGGTCTGATGGATCATTACCCTCTTTAGGTATTACAGCTACTACCACGTTTTTCCAGGATGTTGGTACTTCCTCTCCTCTTAAAATACTGTTAAGCAAAACCTTCCAGATCTTTATCATATTTTTCCTACTAGCTTCCAAACTTCCACAGGAATATCATCTATTCCTGGGGACTTTTCTCCTTCTATCCTGTTAGTAATTGAGCCTCCTGTACCTCTAACATTGGCATTTTTATTTCTTACATAAACATTTCCATTTGTACCTTTTCTTGATTTCCATATTTATCTGCTTTGTACAGACTTTCATAGAATGTATGAAATGTTTCTAATACTTCTACAGAATCTCTTGCTATCTTCCTTGTTATAGGCTCCCTAAGCTTGGTTGACAACCCTTTCTACTTTTTGCCATCTGAGTCATTGTGCTAAATGTTTTTGTGCTCTAGAGTTATCAAAAAACAGTTGATTAACAGGTCAAAGTAATCCCTTATTTTCTGTTTAGCATTCAGCAGTTGCTACTCATCTTGTTTTGTGAGATTCCCCCTATTTTGCAATACTTTAAAATTTGTCAGTCCCTCTAAATAATTCTTGTTACTTCTTAACCATATCTCCCTTTCTATTATTTCCACCCTATTTTTAAATTCCAATTGAATTTTATCCATTTCCCTAGCTATATTTTCAGAAGAAATTTCTATCTTCTCTAATAGCTTCTGAATAACTTCCACTGCGCATTCCTTAAATTCCTCTCTTTTTCAACAGATAGGTAGGAAAGTACCAGTGCTTCATTTTTATTTCATTACCCTTTGTTTTTATTTTAGTTATTGGCACACGATGTGAAATAGTTATTGGGTGCATATCAGGACCTTCAGTTAAATGCACGTGTTCCTGAAAAATGTCAATTCTGTCTAGCCTAGCCCAGTGTTTATATCTTTGGGAATAATGTGTAAATTCATTCTGAACTCCTAGTACTGAATTCACATCTTCCATGCCAAATGTTTTCATAAATTTCTTTAAAAATCTACCGTCCCTTGTTATATTTTCCTTTCTGGGCCCACTAGATACACCTTCACTGTTGCAAATCAAATCAAACCACCTGTAAATAATATTCCTTGCTGAAAGCTAATTATTTCTCTCAGAATTTTCTTGATCTCCATTATAGCAGTTTTCGGTGAAATATAAATACATGCCAGCGTACTCCTCCTCCTTTACCAATAGCCCCTTAGTACTACAAATTTACCTTTGTTGTCTTTTTTATCCTCTTCTATTGCTATTGGAGCTTGTCTTGCTATTTCACTAAATACCCATCCTGAAAACCTTTCTTTATCAAATTCATGTGTTCAGCTCTTTCCAAATGTATCTCCTGTAACATAGCAATTTTCACTGTACATTTTTTAATATAGTTCACTGCTCTTTTTTTTGTATTTATCTGTGAGACCATTAACATTTAAAGACATTGTAGAAAGAATTATATTATTGAGGGATACTGTTGAGGGATTATTATTCCCACCTTTTATGTATAACAACTTTTTTGTTAAATGTCTAGTTCCAGCTTTTCTGTTACATACATGCACTGTTTGGCAGGTTAATTTTTTTATACAATTGTTTCTTGTCATTTCCATTTGAGCCTATGTCACATCTTGCAGAACTTCAGTTTGGTGCAACAGTGCAGTGGTTAACACTGTCACCTCACAGCAAAAGGTTCTCCTGTTCGATTCTCTGCTGGGTTGCCTTCTTTGTGGAGTCTGCATGTCCTCCCTGTTTTCGCGTGGGTTTCCCATGGGTGCACTGGTTTCTACCCACATTCCAAAGACCTGCATCTGCTGTGTTTCTCCCAGGACCTCTGTTAAAAATGGGTTCTGTCCCAGTCGGACTTTCCTGGTAAACAAATGTTAAATAAATTAATAAAATAAACTTTTAGTTTTATTGAAAACCCTCAAACACAAATACACAATACACAAACACACACACACACACACACACACACACACACACACACACACACACACACACACACACACAACCCCCCCCCAAAATGCATTAACTTAATAATAACACATAAAACTATGTACATATTCAAATATTGAAGTTTTACCCTCCTAATAGGAACATACGTTCCAAAATGACAGCCACACACACAGACTCAAGATACAAAAAGAAAGATTATCTATGCTAAAATGCATGGTAGAGCCTGTAATTCTATTAAGTGCTGTCTGGTTTTGAGTTATCTTTATAACTCTCTCAGCTTGGAAAACACTTTGAATGCTTTCAAAAAACATTTTCTCCAAGCCATTTCTCTTTATCAGTTTGTCTGCTAGTGACATGAGAACCAGATACAAAACTGTTTACTAGAAAAAAGCCTTATAATATTGAATATTATTTTTCATTTACTTGCTTTCTGTTAAAACTCATTACTGTATAAAGCTACTGGCCCTAACCCAGTCATACCTGTATGTAAGAATGAGAAAAAGCATACTAAATTTTCTTTTGTCATGCTCTTTTTAACCAGATCTTTTTTTTTTTTCTTTTTACATTGCAGTGCCTACATTTCTTAAATCTGAACAAGGAGAAAGAGAGAAGAAGGGAGAAGGGAGGACAGGAAAAAAAAAAAAACAGAAGCACCTACTTACATTAGTATCGCCATTACACTTAAAAATAATTGAAGAAACTTTACTTTATAACCCGCAAATGAAATCATGCACCAGTTAAATAATGCTATTAAGAAAAAAAAGTTTTGCTTACAGTTAACTTTCTCCCTCCTCTTCCCCTCTCCTGAGTACTTTTCTGAACATTAATTACATGAATTAGGGCATATGCTATAGAGATCACTACAAGTTTAACAAAGTCCAGTATGTCTAGATTTCATGTTCTGTCCTCTTTCACAAATATAATTACTGCTTTGTTACCCCACATTTTTCACTTTCCAAGTTACTGATTTTAGTTTCCAAATGTTAATGACTTGAATTAGGGGGCATATGCTTTAGAGTCCCTTACAAGTTTAACAAAGCTCAAGAAAGTCCAATATTTCCAGATTTTCTTGTTCTATTTCTGTTCACCCCAATCTCCCAAACGCTGTCTCTGCTTCATCTGTAGTGCACTCTCATTTCTTCTAGTCAACCCCTATGCTTTTTTCCCTGCCTTAAACATTTTCTGTTGAAACACTGGGAATGGTTTCACTGGCATAGTCTCTCTGTGGTCTTTATTACCACAAAATTGTAAAAATGCCCCAAAACTCAAATCAGTAGAAACAAATTCACTCAAAAAACAATGAAAACCACCACTGCAGGCTCAGCAACCATAGGTAAGCCAAGAATAAAAATGGTAAGGACAAGTCTTTAGCGTAAAAAATGTTTAATCACTTTCGTCAACCACTGACTTCTTCAGAAAACAATTCAGAAAGCAAAGACACACCTAAATACACACATCAATTAACAACTAAATCAACTTCAGTTACTAATAAGCAACACCCTACTAGCACCTGAAAAGCATTACACATTACATTCAAAATAAAATTTCAATTAACAATCTATTGAAAACATATAAATATACCCAAATAAAAACATTGTTTTTGAATCTTATGTCTCTTATACTTCAAAAAACATTTAATGTTAATATATTTATAATATACATTTAATATTTAATATTAATTTATATATTTATATGTTTTCAATAGAAAATTTTATTTTGAATGTATTGTATAGTGCTTTTCAAGTACTAGTAGGATGTTTCTTATTAGTAATTGAAGATTTAGTTGTTAATTGATGTGTTTATTTAGGTATGTCTTTGCTTTTTGAATTGTTTTTCTGAAGAAGTCGGTGGTTGTCGAAAGCGATTAAAATTTTTTTCGCTAAAGACTTGTCCTTGCCATTTTTATTCTTGACTTGTCTATGGTTGATGAGCCTGCAGTGGTGGTTTTCGTTGTTTTTTGGTCTTTATTAGCAGAACAATGAGAAGCAGAATCTCCTTCTGTTTCACAGCTCACATTTTGTTGGACACACTTTTGTATTTCTTCCTTTGCATATGTTACCTCATCAAAAATGTTTTTGTTCCTCCAGGGAAAAATATTTTGAAGATAGCTGGGTACAGCAGTTTGAATCTCTCAATTTTAGTACATTGTGCTTCTGCCACAGTTTTGTCAGAATTAACTCCTTCTGCTGGTAAGATTACATTTTTACTATTAAAGGTCTGGGTTGTTTTTCTCAGCCAGGTTTGGAACATACACATGATGTGCCCTTTCAATTAACAATTCTTGTAGGGGAATACCAGTCCAGTTGCTTGTGCTTTCATGAAATTAATACAGTCTGTTCCTTCCAGCTTCTCAGGTACAGCAGAAAATCTCAGGTTTTCCCTATGTGCTCTGACCTCTAATTCTATTATTTTTTGAAACCTCTCTTCATGTGCAGCCTCATATTAAGCCAACCTTTTCTTCATTTCAACCTCTGGGTTTTGCAGTTTTTAACCTTATCTGCGTATCTGTTTAAAGCTTCTTTCATTTTGTCCAGCCTTTTATTGTTTGAGTTGATATACTCCATCATTGTTTCATTTATTTTAGTCAGGTCTGTGTGCAGTTCCTGAAGGTTACTGGAAGTCATGTCTGGAGCTTTCATTTCTTTTTGCTGAACAGCGACAGTAATTTTCCCACTCAGTGTTTTTTGTCTCCTTTTGTAGCTGATTTTCCTTCAGGTCCTCTATATATCTTTATTTTTTTCTGGCATCCAAGCAGTGCATTTACTAGCCAGTTACTGAAATTTACTCAGAAATCCAGGTCCAGTGGCTTTCTCTGCTAAGTTTCTGTTTTCACACTGGAAGAGCTAGAATTAAGCTGTTACTCAATGTGCAGCCTTCTTGGGAGTCCTTTTTCCTAGGTCATTATTGATAACTTGCATGATCATTCTTTCTTTGGCTTTGCGTATGAGAGTAGTGAGACTTATGGGTCTGTAGGTCCTAGGGACTGTAGATGGCCCACCTTTGTGCAGAGTGATGACTGTTGCTATTCTTCATTTGTGAGGCTACGATTAAATAGTGATTCCATAGGGCCTGATAGGTCATGTTGCATGCTATTTTGAAGGTAGCCTGGGTTATTGTCTGGGTCTGTGGATGCAGTGTTCTTGGCCTTAGAGAGACAGTATTGAGGACCTGTTCCCTAGCAATAGTAAGGAGAGATACATTTGATGGTATTCTCTGTGGGGAGGCTGGAGGGTTAGAGGGGTATAGTTACAGGTAAATATGTGTGCCAGCATGTCTTTTATATTTTCTGTCTTGGTAAAGGTGGCTCCATTAACTCAGCTCTGCACAGAATATGCCTTTGGGATTGCTGACATAGCTGAAGAATGCCTTGTAGTTGTCCTTAACCTGGGTGGCCAAATTTACCTCAGATTTACGTTAGTAGGCTTAACTTGTCCTCTGAGTTGTTTAGTTTGATGAGAGAGCTTTTATCATGCTGTGTTGTACATCTCAACATTTTTGCCATGATTTTCTTCCTTTTGTTATACAGCCTGTAGATATTGTGGTTTCTCCTGGCTATCTTTTTTTTTAATTCATTCTGTATTTTACTTATTGCTAGTGGGTGCAGCTACCTCTATTAAACTATTAATATGCTTGTACAGTGTTTCTGTGAACAGCTGTGTATAGACAGCAGTGTTCTCATGGTTTAGTGGGGCTTGAAATTTTGCCAGGTTATTGCTTAATAGTTGGAAGTTAGCCTTAAAGTAGTTACTGCACATTCCAACTCTAGCTGGGGTTCTGGGTTTTATTTTTACATTAAAGAAGACTGTTTTGTGGTCTGACATTATCAAAGAGGACTTACACTGGGGGGTGTGCACTGCTTTTTTTTCGATATTAGTGAGGACTATATCCAGTATATATTTGCTATTTTGGTCAGCATATTGACAGTCACATCCAGGGAGTTTGTGCTTACAAAATCCAGGAATCTGTATGTCTGCATGTTTGGTGTCATGTATGATTCCCTTTTAATAGTGGAGTAACTAAAGTCAACCATGAATATGGTATTGGATTGGACGGTGAGCGTTTTCAGTAAGCTTAAATATGTTATGGGTTTCCTGGGTCATAGAGGGAGACGTAAAGCTTTTAGGAAATGGTATGGCATTTTGCCTGTTGGGATTTGAATGAGGAGAAGCTCAAGTGCATCGTTCTGTTTGGTCAGCCTTGAGGTACATTTATTTTTTATGTAAAACAAGACACCTCCACCTTTAGTCCCCTGTCTTGTGTAGTAGCTGGTCTAAATGTGTAGAAGACATTATAGCTTTGCACTGTAATGTCTGTGACTTTAAACCAGGCCTCAATGACTGCACAGACATCAGCATTCTCTAAGGTGAGGAGAGCTTGTAGTGAGTGGAGCCATTTATTAAGGTCCGTCATGTTCTGTTCATATTGTAGCATTATCCTAGGTGGTACATCATCCTTGCATATCTAAAAATATAGTTTTTTTAAGTTTTTATTTAAATTTTGAATTCTTACTTGAAAGCTAAGGAAACGTACTGAAATTATTTCAGTGTATTCTTGATTTGTGTAAGATACAGTAAAGCTGCAGGATGCTTCAGGAGTCTTATTTTAGATCCCTTATTCTTGATATGATGATGATTTTCTTTCTGGCTTCCTACTGGCCTTGCAAGCCCTCAGGCTGTTTTCCCTGGCTTTCATGCCCACCTGTCCCTGAATACTCGAATGACTCCTTTTAGGGATCCTCAAATGTGGCCCTTTGCTGGACAGCCCTCCACACTTTTAGGGAAGTAGACCTCAGCAGTACGTATTGTTTAGGCCCAAAGAACAAGTGGTCTCATGGTGAGTGATGAGCACTGAACTTGGGAGCCAGTCAGTTTCTTCTATCTGTAGATACGGCTAGTGTAATGACATCAGAATGAAGTCATTGCCCCCTTGTGTTAGTCTCAGATATCCTGTGAGACTTCTGGTCCCCACCAGAGTTCACAAGAAATCATATTTTTCTGTACTCCCCACCTTCGCATAGGAAAGTTGGACATCTGTCACTTTATCCTATCCCCCGCTCAGCAGTCTCACTCTGGTTACCAAAGCTGTGCCATTAAGCTGTCCCCCTTAGTCTTTAGTATTGTGATGAAAACCATAAAGCAAGCAAATACCGAAACCAGTATTACTGTTAAATGCAAATTGTATAGTTTTATTCGATTGTGATGTTGATGAATCTGAAGTCATAAACATATTACATTCTGACGTAGCTACATTCCAAATTAAAAACTGAAAAGCACAAGTTGAGTATTAATTTGGTAAAAATGAAATAAAATAATGAAAAGCATGTCTTTTTTACAGATCAGCCCAAAAAATATATTGAAGGTGGAGATCAGGTTTTTATTGATAAGGTGAATGTTATCTCTTTAGGTAATGAGAATGATTCTTTTGTTGTTGTTGTTGTAGGAAGACTTGCATTGCTTACTTCTGTCAAAATGTGTTGATCATAGGAGTTGAAAATGCTTTTGGGTAAATCATTGTTATTGCCCACAATTGATTATTAATTATTAACTTACTTTGGTTGCATCCAAAATATTTTTGATAAATTGATTGTGGGTTATCATTTTGTTCTGTTTTTTATTTCTAATATGAATTACAGTAATTATTATTATTTTATATCAAAAATTGGTGAATCATGCGTGCTAGATTTTTTTTTGTATAAAACTGCTACAGTTGGCTGTATTTTGTTTATGAGTTAGCACCTTCTTTTGTGATTAAATTATTTAACTGTGGTAATAAAATAAATGTAAGATTTTTTTTTACATTCTCCATGTATGACCTCCTAAGGCAAAAATGCAGAATCTCTTGTATGCAGTATTGTTTTTTCTAAGAAGGAATTAAATATATATTTTTAATTGTAGTGTACATTTACTTTAGCAGATTTTATGGCCGCAGTAGTTTAATGACTCTTATTATTGTAATTGTTGTTTTAAATTGTATTTTTCTAATGTTTACCTGGTTCTCTATATACATACTGCATAGACACTTGCCTTTATGAATTAATATAGAAATAAAATGAAACGAATGAACAAGAACGTTGTGGTCTTCCAGTGAGGTACCTTCAGATGGGAGAGCAAAACAGTAAATGAAGAAAGACAGGGAATCCTATATGTTAAACTCAACTGGTGGATTAAGTCTAAATTCTCGAGTGCCATTTGCCTGAGATTCAGCAGTCTGAGGACTGGATCTCCTCCACAGGAAATAACTGTTATTGAGTTGTGCCAACAGAGATACCCTTTTTTGGGAGGAGTAGTTTTTCCCTTCTTCGAGTTGGTGCAACCCTGCAGTTAACATATATGAGATTGGAGGGTATGCCCCCCCCCCCCCAAAAAAAAAACACTTAAAATATGTTTTTAGCTGGTTTTGTTTTTTTCCTTTTTTTGAAAGAACTCAGAAAAATAACCTGGTAGAATTTACTCTGGAATTCTTGGCCAAGAAAAATAGCAATGCTGATATGTTTTGAATGAATTGTTGGAAGCTGGTAAGAGCTTTTATGACTGAAAGAGAGCAGGTGTGAGTCCATTTGCTGGAACAATGACACAGAAGGATGGAGCATGGACTGCAGCACTTATGACCTGGGTTCAACTAGCAAGTCCAGGGGCCATTGAAGCCAGCTGGAAATCGGGATCATAGTCGGGGCTCCTCCCTGTATGCGATAGAACAGAGGTTGATACATTAAAAATCAGTTTATTTTAAAATTTGACACCATGATATTATAAGATGTGAATAAAGCACGCAAATGAAAATGCTTTTGTTTTATGAAACAGAAAGTGTTGTCACTTTAAGCTGATCACTGTTGCTTTTAATTGTAAATGGATGAGTTATGAAAGTGTGTTTTATCATACATTTATATTTATGCATATAGATATATGGGTCCTTATCACTTTACCGAATTTACAGATGATGGAAACTGAAAAGAACGAAATAACAATGAACATTTAGAAAGAAGAACGTTCACAAAATCAAACTGCATATCACCGAAATACTAGCTGCACTTTGTTTTTTGAAACAGAAAGCGTTTGAATGGAGATCACAGTACAGTGGGGATTGGGAAATTCACTCTTTTCCTTACATTAGTTTGAACTTGGAGTTGGTAAAAATAATTTGCGGGGGGTGTGGGGGCACAGGGCGGCTTGCCCCCCTCTAGAAACTTAAAAATAGTTTATATTCAACGTGAAGAGTCCATTTATTATTTCAGTTAAAGAATTGTCAGGTGAAAAGTGCTTCATGTATAATGTAATAGTTGTGGAAATGATAGGTTAATTTAAAGGGAAAGAGACGTGTATTTCTCCAAAGTGTTTATACATGTACAAGACTATTGGATTGAATGTGTTTGTTTCAGTGATATGAAGTTTGATTTTGTGAATGTTCGTCCTTCTAATGTTCATTGTTATGTCGTTCTTTTTAGTTTCGATCATGTGTAAATTCAGTAAAGTGAAAAAACAACAAGGCAAACAAACTGAAAAAACAAATCACTGAGCAGAGAAGTAAGGAAGGCATGTACAATTGAAATAGTTAAGCGCTTTTCGTTTATGTGTAACACAAACTTCTTCAGACAGTTAACAAATTAAAATGGTCAAGTTAAATACAAATAAATACCTTCAATTAACCAATCAGTTAAATTTTAGAACAAACAGTGACACCCATTTTTAAAAAAACATAACATAAAACATTGGGTACATAAAACCAATAAACAATTATACAAATTTATAAAAACATAAAAAGTGAACATATATGCATATGTTAAAAACCTATGCAAAATCTATATTTATAAACTATATATATAAACCCTCACTCTTTTATTAATAAACTATTTCAAAACAGTGTCTATAGTTAATACTGAACAAATTCTAATGAATTAAACTTTTGAGCTTTAGTATACTACTAATAGTACACCCTTCATTTAGCCCTGGCTGAGTATAAGCGTTCAGTCTAATTTGCCATGTTAATTCTAATTCCTCCAATCTAAGTTCTACTGGCCCACCCCGTAATTTGGTATTAACTTGATCTATCACAATAAACTTGAAAAAGTGATCAGAAAATTGATCAACATGTTTTGCTAATGCATTTTCAAGTTTTTGTTTCTTAATTGCGTATAAATGCTCGTAAATACGGTTACGTAACCTTCTTTCAGTCTTGCCTACATAATAAGCAGGACAAGACTGACATAAAGCAAGGTACACAACCATTGTAGAATTACAATTGTTTCTCAACTTTAAAGAATATTGACGATTATCAACAAAAAATCTATTAGATTCTAAAATGTGAGCACAATAATTACAAGAATCTTGTAATTATTGTGCTCACATTTGTACATTCCTGGTGTTCTAACCAAACTAACTTTGTTATTCTCACAATATTCTTTCAAATTCTTACCCCTTCTGTAAATCACAACTGGACGTTCTCCCACACTTAAAAATACCCTGTTGTCACCTTTAAAAATATCCCAGTTCTTCAATAAAATTTTAAAATGGTCACTACTGTTTAAGTTATATGATGTTATAAATAAAGTGTTGAAAGAATTAGTTACAGAGGCAACAACTGGTGTAATAGTTGTAGGTGGGCACAAAGAGTTGTTCAAAATAGGAGTATAAAAGTGTGACTGGCGTTTAGTCACTACCTCCTCTATTATTTCATCAATAAGTAATTCAGGATACCCCCGACATAAAAACATTTCTTTAATGAACTTACACTCATTATAAAAGACATCGTCAACTGTAATAATGCGGGCTGCACAAACAAGTTGCCCCTTAATAATAGACCGCTTTTGGTATCGAGGGTGACAACTAGTAAAATGTAACATAGAGTTACAATAGGTAGTTTTCCTATAAATTGAGGCTGCCCACATATTAAGTGAAGTATCTTTTACTAGCAGAATGTCTAAATAAGCAATGGATAATGAATCAAAAATGTGTGTAAAATTCAAAAAAGGGGTAGTAGAATTAAAATATTCAACCAGCTGGGTACTACAAGTTGAATCTCCATCTAATAAGATGAAAATATTGTCAAGAAACCATGTATAGAAGATAATACGATCCTTGAATGTACAATTATGGTATATAAACAAGTGTTCCCAGTGAGCCATAACCATGTTTGCAACACTGGCCCCACACGGTGAGCCCATGGCAACACCGATTTTTTGGAGGTAAAATCCTCCTTCAAAAACAAAAAAGTTGTTGTCCAGAATTAGGTCAAGAAGTTCCATCACCATGGCTATTTCACTTGGGACACATCCTTGTAGTTTTAAAGTTTCACTAACCCAATCCAGTGCAGTGTCATGCGGAATACAAGTGTATAAATCTTTCACATTGATCGTTAGAAAATTGAAACTGGAGTTAAATTCTAAATCATTAATGTTCTTCAAAAACATCCAAGAATCCTTGCAGATTTGTTTAATGTTAACCAAGTACTTTTGTAAAATAGAATCAACAACTTTAGCACACGCATAAGTTGGAGACCCTCTACTGTCCACTAATGGTCTCATAGGGGGATCTATAAGATCTTTATGGATCTTAGGTATACCAAAAAGGCAAGGAAATCTTGGGTAAGAAGTTGACATATAATTATAAACATTTTGGGTGATTCTCCCCTCAGTAAACATATCTTCTATAGTATTTTTAATTAAACTATAAGCTTTATTGATTTCAGAGAGGGAACTTTCCGCATACGAAGCAGAATTCAACAAATTTAGCATTCTATTAGAGTAGTCACCATTATCAAAAATGACAGCACCTCCACCTTTATCAGGTTTACATACCCTAATATCGTTAACTCTTAAAAAATCAAAACACTCTTTCTCCCTATAGTATTCAGCACTGTTAAAGTTCCTAGACCCTATTAAGTTACGAATATCTAGTTTGCATATCTGTTCGAACATTTTAAGTAAAGGGTGTAAAGGCGGGTTAAAGGTGCTAGGTACTCTAAACTGGCTAAACTCACTAACTGTAGAATTACCCATAATCAAATTTTAATTTAATTTTCTAGTGAAAAGTTTTAAATCTTTGATAGTTTTCACAATGTCAATTTTTTGAGGTGGCACATAGGTATACCCTTTAGACAACAGTTCAATAAGATCAGATGGAATAAAAACATGTGAAAAATTGTACACTGTAAAGTCACCATTAGCATTATATAGTAGAACAGGTTTGTTACTTTCAGGAGGAATTATTTCATTAGTTACTGGTGAAACAGAATAATCTGCAACATTCCCAATATTATCTTCACCACTAGTAACAAAAAGACCAGCTCCATTGTCTACTTCTATTGGAGAAGCATTAGGCATTACTAGGTCGGAAGAGAAAAAAGAAGATTCAACATAAATCAATTGTTCTTTTGTTTTTTCTTTTGACCAGTATACCTGGTTGGTTGCTCCTGTCTTGCCCCTAAAAAATTAGGGTCGTTAGATCTCAAATTGTGCCCAGACTGATTGTTCTGCTGCACTACATCATTTTTATTAGAAAAAGATTGTGTTGGTTCACGATATAAAGAGTCATTTGATGGAAAGTCATCAGCAACATGATTAAATTCACCAGACATACTGTTTTTGTTATTACTAAAATAAATCTTATGAATAACAGCAACTCATTGCTTCACTCTATAAGTTAATAAGGTACTTGCATATATAAATACAGAATGAAAAAAAGAACACAATGCACTTAATTACTCAAAACCAAGAATGTACTTATGTACTTGTTTATGCACAATAATATAAACATTAAACTGATTAATTACAAACACCAGGTTAGTATTGCCATTTATTGATCATTAAAATAACTGCGTATCCATGTTCATAAATATCATCCTGTAAATGCTAAAAAAGGTTAACAGATACATTTAGAGAGCCCTAAATGTAAAGAACTGCTGATGTTCATCATTATGATCACTGCCGCAGTAACTTAAGCTATGTGGGATAATATCCTGGATAGGATGTAAGAGCCAGCCAGCCTACAAAGTTTCGGGGGGCCTTCCACGCACCTAAACGATTAAGGAGTTCAGGCTGAGCTAACTAAAAGTCAAGTTTGAGCTTCAAACTCCGAGTTTTCATGCTGCTGAGAGGAGAACACCTCTGTGGGCTTTTGAGGAACATTGCTCCATTGCTGGGCAGATGACTTTCCTTTGAAGAAAAAAAAAAAGCTTCCGTTTTATTTATTTCTCTCAGAAAACTGATTTTTAAAAAGAATTACTTTTAAGCTAGGAAATAGTGTTTCTGTTGTCTGTTTTTTGACTTTAATGTACTTTTAAATGGGAACGCCCTTTTCTACTTTTGTGGTAAAAGTTGTTTAAAATTACTTTTTCTGTGGAGAAAATGTTTTTTCTTTTTGGAGAAAGCATTTAAAGTGCTTGTCAGTGTGTTTTCTTTTTTTCTGGGAAAAATATACTTTTTTTCAATAATTTCCTGTTTTACTGACTTTTGCTGACAACTTTCCCCAAAATCAGTCACCATTTTTGGCTTGACTGTTGAACAGTGTACCACTCCTCAGCTGGACCTTTTTCGAGCCACAAAAAGAAAAACATTGTTTAGCAGCCTTTGCCTCCACAGCAGACTGGCTGTTTGGTGCAGATGAGTGACTCTGATGTGGACAAATCTGGTTCCTCAGACCACTCCTCTTTTTCTTCTTATCTTTCTGGTGTAGTCCCCTACAGCCACCATGGACTGGGAGTTAGACATGTCGTCCTCTGTGGCTGTTAGACTCTGCTTAGTGGGCAAGGGACAGCCACTCCTGTCATTCTTGGGAGAAGGGACAGGGAAATGATCCCGTCTTAGTCAGAATATTGTGCACATCCTTGGGGAAGCTGTTGCTGGCAATTCTGGCTCAGTTTCTTCAGAAATTCCTGTCAAAAAGAGACAGAAAACTAAGTATATTAGGCTTGGCTGTGGGTCTTGTGTAGGGTGTTGATCCCTTTTCTAAGACTGTTAGCAGTAAAGGAAAAAGGGATTATTGTTTTCCTGAAGAGGTTAAGAGCCAACTAGTGGGGAAATGTGAAGGGACAGTTGCAGTCTTTTCTCCTCAGGTTTCTAATTCAGATTCTTAGGAGTGTGTGGTATCTGAATCTCTCTGTGAGGCATTTTCTTTTAATTTCTCTGAGGCTATTTCCAGGATGAGTCAATGTTTTCATTGCAAAAACAGTGAGGTCTCTCAATCCCTTAGAAAATATTATGATTGTTTACAACTGGAATTCCCATAAGCTTCAAGTAATCCTCCTATATTGGTAGTATCAAACTTTTCAAGCTCCTGATAGATAATTTTGTTTATATTGCTGGTATAACTTTTGACAAACTCTTAAATGTCTCCTAAGGCCTGAATTTGAATTTCTGATACAATGAACATTGAACAGTTTAATCTTCTTTGAAGAATATGTTTGTCACAGCCTGCAGTTTCCAGTGACAGTCAAACTGCTGCCCCTAAAAATGCTGATAGAGTTTATAAAATTCCTCAGTCTTTCAGGATTCATACAACAATCCTAGACCTGACCCAGTGGCTATTGTTTTATTGACTCCAGCTGCTGGTAAACACTTTATTAATTTGAAACCCTTCCCTCCTGACAAGGATAGGAAGGCTTTTGACAAGTTTGTGAAAAGTGTATGCTTTTGCAACTTTCATTTTTAGTATTTTAAACTATCAGTCTCATGTATTGAAATTTATTGTGGCTAATTATGAATGCATGAGGAATGTTTTGGCATCAGTTTCCTTTTGTGAGAGAAATTTGTTTTGTGTAATTTAGTTTCTTCTGTTTCACAAGTAACTAGGTATTGCTTAAAATGCATTATGTGGATAATACCTCCAGGACTGATACCACTAGAACTATTTTGAGGGGGTTTGCCTGGCTACTTTCTCAGAACCTCTCAGAAGATGTCAAAAGTGTAATTTTGAATTCTCCTTTGGACAGAGAATTACATTTTGGACCTTCTGCTGCAGAAGTCCTCATAAAGTGTGATGAGATGGGAAAGCTGATTTGGGGAACCTGTTAGGTTTTTCATCCCTCCTTCTGTAAATCTGCTCCCTCTTATAACTTTGTAAATATTCCTGGCAGAATGCTAGTAAGCTATTTAAAAAGCAGTGCCATGGAGCCTCCAAAAAGAAAGCATGAACCCCTCAAGCTAAGGACAGTCCAATAAGTCAGAATGACTATATGAGGGACCCTGCATCTCCCCCACCCCCACCCTGGCAGTGCCATAATCCTGACAAAAAGTATGAATCTCCATTTCTCTCTTTTATTTCAAACAAATGGGTCCTGAATATGATCCATCTAATCTGCAGATGGCAGTGGGATGCATTCCCTCCTTTCCAGGGGATTTTTCTTAATCCGCCAGGCCAAGCTCTTATCTTCTCTTTTCTCCTATGTTATCTCATGGGGTAAGAGAAAATGTTCCTCCTTCTCCTCTGTTAGGAGAAGGATTTTATTCAGGAATGTTTCTGCTGCTAAAGAAAGAAGATTCTGCGAGACCATTTGTCACTTGTCTAGTCAGGATGCAATAGATGAGACTTTGTGGGTTCTGTTCAAGCAACTTTATTATGTACAAACACATCAGGATTGAGGCTTAATAACCTTAAGTTAGATAAACTTATGAGCAAACTAACTATTACACTCATACATGTTCAGTCTCTGGCTGCACTCATAAAATGGCACTAAACCTAGTATGTGTTGACTATTTATATAAACGTTCAGTCCTTGGAATGCTTCTTAAAGATACAGCACACATACTCTATTCTACATCCTCTCTCTTCGAGAAATAAATCATGCAGTGTTGATGACATTAATCAACATGCAATCAGTATAAATAATTCTTTGTCATGCAATTATACAGAACTAAATACATTTACACAATTATGTCCAGGTTACTGTGTATTTCACACTGGGTTTGGAAATGTGACCAAAATGTGTGACATGAAATTTAGAATCTGATTTAGCAACTAGTACTGTCTCTGCTGAATGTTCAACTTCAGAGACATCAGGAACATCATCAGGACTGGGAGTAGGGGTTAAGACACATTCTGCAACAGGAACATTGTCTGGATTGTTCTGAGATCTAGAGTCTGTATCACAGGAACAATGCTGCGATATCAATTCTGCTATAGGAAAAAGATGTCTGTGATTTCTCCTGTACTCCATACCCTCAGATTCTATGAAGTAGGATCTCAGCTTGGTGCATATACCTGTTACTTGACCAATCCAGTCGAAACCTTTCGCCATTTATTTCCTCACCGTCTCTCCTTCTTTCAGTGGACAAAGAAATCTGTTTGATTTATCATAGCTGGACTTCTGGAAAGAACGCTTTCTGAATAGTTGAGTTCTAATTGTCCTGTCATTCTTAGCTTTAGGCTTCAACAGACTGGAACTGATAATGTTGTTCTGGTTTGCCTAGATAGAAATCTCTGAGCAGGCAAACCAAGTATATCATCATGGGGTATGTTTCTGAGATTAAGTAAATTCAAAAAGACATCGGTATTGTCACACTCTGACCTCTCAAGTAATTGATTTGCACTCTGCACTGCACATTCAGCTAGTGCATTTGACTGTGGATATTCTGTAGTACTAGTAACATGTACAAAGTCCCATTCTTTTACAAATTTCTGAAACAACTGACTAGTAAATTGAGTACCATTGTCAGAAATAATTTTGTGTGGGCTACCATGGACTGAAAAATGACGTTTCAACTTAGTAATAGCAGAGGACAGTAGATAGTAAATCAATCTCAAACCAGTACAAGTAAGAGTCTACCAATACTAACTAGTGCTGATTGTTCCGCTCGAATATATCAGTGGCTACTGTTGACCAAGGAAGTTCAGGAACTTGACTTGGCTGAAGTAGTTCTCTTTAAAATGCGGTTTAGTACTACTGCACGCTGAACAAGAAGAAAGTACTTTATCAATGTCTTTTGCTAGACAAGGCCAAAATACTAGTCCTCTCACCCTTCTTTTGGTAGATTCGTGACCAGGGTGACCACAGTGCAAAATCTGGATATATTCATGTTGTAAGGAAACAGGAACAACAATTTTAGGACCTTTGAAAATAATGCCATCTTCCATCAACATCTCATCTCTGTAAGGAAAATAAGGATGCACTTCAGATGGTACACTAGATTGCTTTGGCCATCCAACATCAATGTAGTGTTTGAGCTTTTGCAAAACTGGATCAGTCTTTGTATGATCTCTCAGCTCATCAAGTCTCGTGGTACAAAAATTATGCATTTCCATGACATCAAAGTCAAAATTCTCTGCATGAAGCTGTTAAGTTGTATTTCTGGGCAATCTGGATAAGGTATCGGCCAGATAAAGAAGTTTGCCTTTTGTATAGACCATAATGAAGTTGTACTTTTGCAATTTGAGCATCATTCTTTGTAATCTCACTGGAGATGAAAGTATAGGTTTCTTTAAAATAGTAACTAAAGGTTGTTGATCAGTTTCGATCTGAATGGCTCGACCATAGATGTAATCATGAAACTTTGAACATGGGAATACTATCGCCAAAATTTCTTACTCAAGTTGAGCATATTGCATTTCAGTTTGGGTAAGAGTTCTTGATGCACAGGATACTGGTCTGCCTTCTTGAAGAATGTCTGCTCCAAGACCAAATTGAAGAATCACAGGAAAGGGTTACTGGTTTATTGACATAGTATCTTAATGTAGGTGGGGTGGCAATTTTCTGCTTAAGGTCTTCAAATGCTTTCTGGTGCTGTTCCAACTAAGACTATGTAACATTGTTGCACATTAGCTTTTTCAAAGGTGCTGTCAACACACTGAAGTGTGGTATAAACATGCCTAAATAGACCATACAAAAAAAACGTTGTAGAGCTTGAATATTATCTGGTGCTGGCATCTCAAGAATGGTTGCTTGCTTGGAGTGGTCTGGTTGCAAGCCAGCACTGGTAAATAAATGACCTACATATGTAACTTCTGGTAGTCAGAATTTGAACGTCAGAGGATTGAGCTTTAAGTTCACTTCACGTGCTCTGTCTAAAACTCTCTTAAGGTTTCTGTCATACTCTACTTCACCATTGCCTCCAGCCAATAAATCATCTACTATTATGGCGCAAGGATAACCTGAAAAAATTTGCTCCGTTGCATGTTGAAAGACTTCATTTGCAGAATTTATTCCAAATGGCATCCTCAGGTATCTATATTTTCCAAACGGGGTACTGAAAGTAGTCAGTAATGAGGATTTGCGATCAAGCATCACTTGCCAAAATGAACATTTAGAATCTAAGACAGAAAAAACAGTGGCATTCAGTATTAGGGCTGCAACTTCCTTGACTGTGTATGCATTGGATGAAGCAGTCTCTTTAATGCTTTTTTCAAATCTCTTGGGTCAATACATATTCTGATTTCATCTGAACCTTTTTTGTGGGCTGCTACCATGGATGACACCCATTCAGTTGGTTCTGTGACTGGACAAATCACACCTTGCTGCAGTATTTTATCGATTTGAGCTTTGACTTTATTCTGAATAGCTATCCGAACTTTTCTTGGTGGTCAGACCACTGGACTGACGTTTGGGTGTAACTTCATAGAATACACAACGGGAAGTTTGCCCAACTTGTTATCGAAAACATCAGCATACTCAGAGAAAAGCTTCAGTAAAATTGGAACTATAAGATGTGCTTATATGATGAACTTCTTTGATAAAAAAAAAAGCAGATTCATTCTCAAACTGTCTCTTAGACCTAATAATGACTGCATGGATCTTCAAACTACATAGAATAACAAGTTGTAACAGTTCCTTGCCAAGTAACATGAAAGCACTACTGAACTTTTGATTTGAAATTCTTCACCTCCATAAGCAACAAGATTTGCACAGCTAGTCATACTGAGTTTTTCATTAGCTCTCATTTTAGCAAAAGTATCTGATGACATGACATTACACTTTGAACCAGTGTCTACTTTGAGCTCTTTGGATTTACCATTGATCTGGACAGTGCAAAACACTTCATTTTTTGTCAAGAAATTTACTACTGCATCAACCTTTTCACTGATTACTGATACACCATCTACATAGAAAGTAGACTGCTGCAATTCCACTTGATCAGTTTGCTTTTTTGAGTGACCTTTCTTTATAACTGTGTGAGGTTTACTTGATTTGCAAAACTTTTGAAAATGGTTCCATTTTTTGCACTTCTGGCATTGCTGACAAAATGCTAAGCATTTCTGTCTTTTAGACTCATGATTTGCACCATAGTTGTGGCAATTAACAGTGAAGCTGGATTTGGGTTTTGCTGATTCACGCCTGTACTGCACTAGGCATGCTCCTTTCTTAGAACTTGCTGGAGAAGTACGTGGTTTCCCTGGTGAACCAGCTGGGGCTGTGGCTGCCTTGTGCTTAGGCCTGCTTTTGCTTGCCACATGTTGCATACTGTCTACATTTGCTCTGTAGCCTGCTGAAACCATACTCTAATCACTTGCAAGCATACTTGTGTGCCTTTCTGTAACTTCATGGATTTGACAAATCTGAATAGCTTTACTCAATGTTAAATGACTGTCACGAAGCAAAATCTTTCTCACTGTAGTACTATTAATACTTCACACGAGCCTGTCCTTTATCAACTTATCTTTTAAGTCACCAAATCGACACATTTTAGCTTTGTTTCTCAGGCCAGTTATATAAGCTGCAAAAGTCTCCCCTGGTTTCTGATCTCTTGTGTAAAACAAATGCCTCTCTAATGTAATATTTGTCTGGGGGTTACACATTTCCTTGAATTTGCACTTCAAACACTGAGTCTTCCCGATTCAGCCTGTACAACAATATGACTGTTTTCACCTTCTCCCTCATATACTGCTGGTGCATACACAAATGAACACTCTCTTTCAATGGCCTCTGACCCAGCTAGGTTTAGCAAAATGAATGCCCTGGTGCATGCATCTTTGTCCGAATAAGGTTCTTCTTCTTCTCTTTCGGCTGTTCCCGTTAGGGGTCGCCACAGCGGATCATCTGATTCCAGTTCTTCCTGTCCTCAGCATATTGCTCTGTCACACCAACCGCCTGCATGTCCTCTCTCACCATGTCCATAAACCTTATCTTAGGCCTTCCTCTTTTCCCCTTACCTGGCAGCTCCATCCTTGGCATCCTTTTCCCAATATACCCATCATCCCTCCTCAGCACATGCCCAAACCAACACGATCTCGCCTCTGACTTTGTCTTTAAACCGTCCAACCCGAGCTGACCCTCTAATATACTGATTCCTAATCCTGTCCATCCTTGTAAGCTGCTTGTATAAAAATGTTGTACTCTTGCTCAAATATTCTTCAATTCTCTGCAATATTCTGATCAAGCACAAGTGGTGAGAGCTTTCAAAATCCAGCTACCGTATTAACACATACCAGTGAAGGCTTTTGCAAATATGCAATAACATGCACCCATACACATATGCCAAAAATGTATGCTAGTACTTGTAACTATATCCAATAACACAACAAGCCTTTGAATAACTGACCTTTGTGAAATAAGTCTCTTGGGCACTGTAATACTCTTGAAATTACTGTACTGTAAAAAAAAATCACCTCTTCTCAGTATAAGAAACATTTTAAAATCACTGCACTGTGCGAATGAACTGGACAGAAGGAGCTTGGAGTAAGAAACATTTTGAAGTAATTGCACTCTGCGAATAAACAATACACAACACACTGAAACTTCCTCAAAATGGCGGTCCTTTGCTAAATAACTCTCTACAGTGCAAGGAACACTCTGTAATGGCGGCACTTTGTGAATAGACACATTAAATGGCTGTATTTGACTGCACTTTACAAAATAGTTGCACTTTGCACACAAATAAAACTCTTAAGAATACATGCATAGTAATAAGCATACATTGTAAGAACGTTTTACACACGTTGATATACTTCAAATAACTCTACTTATGCCCTGAATACAATACAAAGTAGTAGTTATGCCAGAACATAGCACTTTGCCAAAAAGCATGCAGTCGCCTTGCTTTATTTATGCTTAATGTGCCATTTGTGCCCTTATTATATTTGTTTTGCTCATTTAATCTCTTTTCATGCCCGTTGTCCTTTTCTTGTCCTCGTTTTACTCTAAACATGCCTGCTTTGCTTTAAACATACTTGTTTTGCAATTCCAAGGTAATTTCACATCCCTTCTGTGCTTTTCTGACAATTGTTTTTTCAGATATCTTAATCTTAAACATTTCATTTAATTAATAAATCTTTTGTGCCGCTTGCTTGTTTAATAATGCAGTTTGTGCCCTTGTAATGCCCCATTTTATCTTTTTTGTAAAATAAACTGTGCAAGTTTTCATTACTTTTGGTTCTTTTCTGCCTCTTTATCATGCTCGTTTCTCTTAGTTTGCCTTCACTGTTATCTCTGCACCTCGTAGCTCTGAATGTCAGTCTCTGGAATCCCGGTGCTGATACCATATCGCTTGTCTAGTCGGGATACAGTAGATGAGACTTCATGGGTTCTGCTTTAGCAGTTTTATTATGTACAAATACGTCAAGATTGAGGCTTAATAACTTTAACTTAGATAAACTTATAAATAAACTAGCCTATACACTCATGCATGCTCACTCTCTGGCTGCACTCAGAAAATGGCACTGAACCTAGCACGTGCTGACTATTTATATGAATGTTCAGTCCTTAGAATGTTTCTTAAAGATACAGCACACATACTCTGTTCTACACCTTTCTTAGATTTTTCCTTCCTAAACCAGTTTGTGATAGTGCCCCAGTTCAAAATGCTTTCACTTCACAATGTGTTACCCCTTCTTCCTCATTTGAGTTTCTTAGGTTCATAGGCAAGTACTTGGCTATCTGCTCTTGCAGTCTATTTTTTGCCTTGTCACTTTTCCTCAAAGTTGAGAATTAAACCCAGTTCCTTGTGTCTAAAAGGTAAATATCTTGAGCATTATGCCACCCCAGCCTTAGCTTTGAAAGATGCATATTGTCTCACTCCCGTTCATCCAGATTTCAGGTATTTCTTAATGTTTTGTGTGTTTAGATCACATATTTGTTCTCTGCTGTACCCTTTGGATTATCCAGTGCCCCAACAGTGTTCTCAAAGTGCCTAGCTTCTGTAATAGCCCACTGCAGACTGCAGGCTAGCCACGTTTTTCCATATGTAGATGACTTGCTTATCTTTGCAGAGTGTTTTTCAAAGTTTCAAGAATCTCTTTCTTGGGTAAGGTATCTCCTGTACAGGCTGGGTTTCAAAGTGAACATTATTTTCTGACATTTTCTCAAAGGATTGTTTTTTTCTAGTTTGACTGCTGGACACATCAGTACAAGGAGCTTTTCTTCTACAGGAAACATATATCTATATTTAGATTTATTTCTGGGATTTCCCACTTAGATTTTGTCCTGGAGACCACAGACTTCCCAGAATCGAGGTCTCCCATTATATCCACATGCTCCAAAACAGTCTCAAAAGATGATTATGACTTTGCTTGGAGGGCAGTATCAATTGGCATAAAAGTGCAGGGTCTTTGGAACAAAAAAAGACAGACTAGAGCATAGAAATATAAAAAAATGCTTGCTCTTATAAATGTTCTCATCTGTGTCCCCCCGGACAATACCATAGTGATGTGTTACATAAATAAGCAAAGAGGAACCAGATCCTAGCCACTGGGCAGACTAACCATGTTAATATGGGATCCAGCTTTACAGCACAATCTTATTGTACAGATATCTTACATCTAGAGGAAAATTTTGTGGCAGACAAGCTGAGGAGGATGAAAGCAGATCCTCACAAATGGAAACTGAATCAGGGAGTCTTCAAGATTTGATCCATTTGTGGGAATACCTCAAGTAGATCTATATGCCACCTCTCTAAACAGTTTGCTAGAATTCTGTTCTAGGCCTTCATGTAAGAAGGCTTGGAAGACAGATGCTTTCTTTTCCTTGGACAAGAATGTCCTTGTATGAGTTTTTACCCTTTCCACTGATTTCCAGGGCACTTTTGGAGATTCAGAAGGACTTCCCAAAGATCATTGTGGTGACTTCCTCCTAGCCTAGGCAACAATGGTTCTCCTTTCTTTTGGAATTGGCTAGAGCAATTACCACAAGCTTCCTCACAGACTGGATTTCCTCACACAAGATCAGAGGGTTTTGGAGCCATCCCGACCCCAAACAGCCCCAATTTACTGCCTGGATGATGGGATAATGTTATCTTTTAGAAATGTGTTTTCTAAGGACGAGCAGCAGGTATTAATGAAATCAAGAAAGCCTGATATTAGTAAATCATATATTAGCAAAGAAAAAGGTTTTCTAGTTGGTGCCAACAAAAGAACCAGCATGCATTCAGGGCAAGTCTTTCTCTAGTTTTAGAGTATTTGTGTGAGTTACTATGTTATGGCCCATCTTTCTCCTCTGTCAGTTGACCATTTCAGCATGTCTGACCATAGATCCCTATTTTTCATTGCAGTCTGTCAAAAAAATTTTGAAAGGGGTTCTGCATAAGATGCCTTCTGGAAAACCAGTGTCTCCTCCTTGGGATCTTATTTTAAGTTAGAAAGGCCAAGACTTGCTTCATTTGAAGCAGTGGTCAGGCTGACTTGAAGTTCTTAGCATGGAAGGAAAACAGTCTTACTAATTGCCCTGACCTCTTCAGGAAGAGTATCTGAGATGCAAGCTCCTTCAGGAAGAGTATCTGAGATGCAAGCTCTTATGGTGGATCAACCATCTCATTTTCCACAAATAAATAAAGGACTTTTTTGAGAACTAAGCCTTCCTTTATGTCTATGTATGTGAGCTCAGATTAAGCTATTCTTTCCATCTCCATGTCTTCTTTCCAGAACCTAAAAATGAAGGAGAAAGGATCCTTCATAACTTGGATGTCCACAGGCAGCGCTGGTACTATCTTGACAGAACTAAATCTTTCAGAACTTCTGATCAGTTGTTCATTTCTTGTAAAAGGGCAACCTGTGTCAAAACAGACTATTTTCAAATAGTTATCTCAGGATATTACCTTTTATTTTGTTTCTGGCTTTTATTTATTTATTGAGGATGTTAACATTTGTTATTCCCACCACAACAAAACTATTCCAGTCAGGGTCAGGACTCCTTCTACCATGGCATCATCTGTGGCTGTTTGGAAAGGATTGGATTGTAGAAGCAGCATCTTGGTCCTTTCTATATACTTTTACAGAGCACTGTAAATCAGATTCTGTCTCCAGGACTAGGAAAGGCTTTGCTAGGACCATTCTCTAGGGGCTTCTGGACCCTTTTTTCAACCTCATAGTTCTTTTATGCTGTGGTAATCTACTCCTATAACTTAGGCTACTGCAGCAATGGTCATGATGAACAATAGTATACTTGTGTAAGTAGCTGCCCCCCCCCCCTGCCTATTTCTTGACAGGGTGTGGACATGCATTTTTTTTCTTTTCTTAGTATTGTCCTCTCAAAGTTTGAGCTTGCCTCTGTTGGTATGAAAGCTGTGAAGGGCTTGGCACCCGAACCCGACTTTATCAGCTCAACTCGAGCTGCTTAATGGTTTGTGCACATGGAAGGTACCCTGAAGATTTGGAACCTGTCTGTTATATCATATGCAGGATATAACCCATATAGCTTAGGCAAAGTGATAACTCAAACACCTACTGTTGTGGTAAATTTACTTACACAGCTGCACTTTATTCCACTTGAGAAAGTATAATAACTGTAAGAATATGACAAAATTACCAAAACTGTAAATAAAGAAGAGAAAAGAGACAAATCTATCTACTGTGGATAATCACAAAACACTCATTACATGCTTGATGTATCAGAAATTTTCATTTAAACTTGGAAAGCATGCACCCAAAGTACTAATCCATAATCTTTATAATTAAGTAATAAATGTTTACATTCTTCAGTGAATTCCCCCACGACTGTATTCCAATAAAAGAGAATATGCAGTCTGATATTTAAATTTTTGCTTGAAAGGGGAACACCTCCTTCTTCTACAAAGTGTGAGACTTGGATGCAACACTACTTTGTTTGATAAAGCAAATAGTTCGAGCAGCATGGAATGCTTCCATTATCAGGCAGCCATACAGATTAATCCTACTGTACTAAAGGAAAATAAGGTGTCAAATCTGATATGACTTGACAGTATCGATAAATGTAAAATACATAGCTTTTTGTACGTTTACATAATAAATACTATGACCACATCCCTTTAGGTAGGGAGGAAGTGCCGATAATATTTTCAGAGGGGAGCCGATACCTTTATGGGTAGATGAAATCTGTCCCAGTGTTCTTCTCCATCTGTAACTAAATCTGATATAGTATAAAATAATGTCTCTAGCTGTCCTCTTGCAGGGTATGGCCATGTGTATTAAATACATTTCTAATCATAAATGTGCTAGTGCCATAGCTAGTAATAAAATGAATAGCCATAGGGTGAAATATGGGTTCTCTGTGAATGGGTTCTATTTCTAGAAGTAGTAAAGTAATTTTACATTAAGGTGCTGAAGTCTTCATTGGCACTATATTCTAGTCTATTCTGTGTACCTTTGAACAGATAGATGTATAGATCTATACTGAGATAGATAGATTGATAGATCGGTCTTGAATCATCAATGAAACTGACATTAACATTTCATATACCAGACACAGTTCATTGACTTTCACTGTAAAGTTCAAAAGTACAGTGCATTCAAAACAAGTGTTTTGCTGGTGGTAGGGGGCAACTTCCCCTGTACCCCCTCACACTCCTGTGACTGTAAATATACTATTTCTGATATCACACAATAGTGGAGAAAAGGACAAGCTTCCCTTATGCATTGCCTTGTTATCTCCACATTGCAATATCACTTTTGCTGAATTGCAGTGTAAGTGGAAAGAATGAACCTTCTATTCCCCTTCCACTGCAGCTAGAGGCAGAGTGTAGCAAATGGTTACTTCTTTTCACTTGCACTGCATTCTACAAGCTCACAGCAGCACCTGTTGACCTCAATGTAAGTGTGCACTGTTTCACTGGGAGAAAGTGCCACAGTATATTGCAGTAAATGAATTAATTGAAAGATTAATGTATGAAGTACTGGATTTGTTCTGAGGGGAAACAGGTAGCCAATCAGTTTCCCTTATAGGGTCAGCGAGATACAACTCCACTGTGTTGATGTGTGTATGTATATATATATATATATATATATATATATATATGTGTGTGTGTGTGTGTGTGTGTGTGTGTGTGTGTGTGTGCTATGATGAAATATTCAAATTAAACTAATCGACCTTTTGTGTTCATACCAGAATGAAGAAAGTGAACTTGCAACCAATTTCTAATCTTAGCTGCGTCAGAAATTTTTCACTCAGTATTTGTCAAAATTTGTTCAACAGTAAAACAGACGTGTCAACAATACACTGTTGACTTGGTACACAGTCTTGTTTGTAGTGGAATTCTTTTCAAATCTTATCCAATCAACTGCACAGAAGGTTCCTGTTTAAGACCATTATACCCACAAATTGTATAATACTTCATACCAGAGTACAGGATAAACATCCTCATAGGATGCAGAATGAAGGGATATATAGTGACTGGAACTGTGGTGAGAAGGATTAAACAGTGTGGCTATGGCGGGGTGACACAAGTCCTGTGAAATATGGTGGTAGACTGTCAGCATATGAAGAATTAATGCTAATCAGAATAGTCCAGATGAAATAAAATAGTATCTATGGAGCTTATTCCTGGATTGATAAGTACTACTTACTGCAAGTTGAGCCATATGGACCAACTGTTTGAGATCCGTGAAACTTTGCTTAATGTTGCACACACGTGATATCAGTAGAGTAAAAGAGCAGGTAGAACAGATTAATATTTCATTAACGATCTTGACTTTAAGAAAAGTAGCTTAGTGATGCAGAACATTAGGATGAAGTAATAGCAGAAATGGAAATCTATCTTATTTCATTGAAAGTCAGTTCTTGAAAAAAAGCAAGTTGATTGAAAACAAATTGATTGGCTGCCTTTTGGAAAGAGGCCTCTTCATCATGAAAGGAGGGGCTTATTCAATGCTTGCTCCCTCAAAATTAATACAGTTTTGAAGTCACAGCAATTAAGGGCAAAACCCTAATTGCAGCAACATCTTTCAGTGAATGTGCTTTTTGGCCAGGTGCTGTTATTTAGGCACATGCCCATGTTGCAGTTTCTGTGAACATGTTAGTGAGAAATACATGCCTGTATTGTGTCCTCAAGATGGCTTGCATAATTATTCTTCTTTATGTTAGTCACATGCATCAGTGTGCATTCTTGTCATTAGTTTCTACTGTCAGGGTTTAACTGCTATAGCAGTACTTTCTGCAGTTACATACTTCACTATGGAATCAAAACATCTGTTAGTTACTGCCAGACTACTTGTCTCCTATTCTGCACTGTAGTCCCTCAAATGTTTTCATCATCAGTTACAAAGTTATCATGCTTTGCATACCTATCCCTATATTGAAGGACTGAACTGTTTTCCGCAGCAAAATTATGGCATAATAAAAGAGGTTTGTGCAAACAAAGGCATTCATTCAGTCTGCACACCAACACTGCCATATACATATGATTTGAATTTTATTAAAGTAATAGTCTTTCTTCCTGAACTGGGAACTTATTTAAGTATTAGCAGGGCATTTTAGTATTCAAGTCAACGAACTGCTCAGCTGCTAGTCATTAGGGCAGAGATTACTGATTAGAAAGCCTCTCCTATAAAATATAACTGTCTGACCTTGCCTGGTATTTTATAGCTACAAATTTATAGCTGCTGTATCAGCGAAGCATCCTGAAAACGAGAATGAATTACCGAATGTCATGCTATAAATAAAAATAATAGTGCTTACATGAAGATGTACAGTCTTCTTCAGAAATTACCAAGTGACAGAGAAAAAAATTAACAAAAATCGGATACGAGTCTTTTGCTTTTTACTTTAATTCTGAAAAACGGCAGATATAAAAAATAAAATGATTGTAAGAATATTTCATATTTGTAATAGCAACAGATGTAGAGAAGAACTGAAAGAGAAATTACTTTGTTGAGCTCCATTCCCAAATTATTACAGAACTGCAGCATCAGTCTGTTGGGGAAAAATGAATCAAAATGAGAGGTTTGACTTGCTAAGCGTCTTTCAGTATGATTTCCATGCAGGTAGGTAATATATGACCAGCACGCATCATGCTGTCAGGCTACGTTTACAAGTCCGTTCATTCACATTTATTTTCATTAAGACGTTTGATAGCCTGCATCTTGAGATCCTGCATGGCAAATTGCATAACATGAAAATGTGTGATTTTGCTGATCAAATCCACAGCTGATTAACTTTTAGGGTTCAACAGGAAAGGAATATGACCATAAGGAAAATGAGCCATGAAGGCTGATTACCTATAAAAGTAACAAAAATCACATTAATTAGTACAACATTACTGAACTGATGTTGCAGAAAGTGAGAGACGTACAGTGAAGTGTCAAGAAAATTAGCCTGAGAATAATCAAGACTGTTTATGTTTTACCCCCCCCCCCCATTCCTTCACTCCCTTATTTAATATAATCAACTCTGATTTCACTGCACCTTGGGGATAACAGAAGAAGCTTTATCACCTCAAATTTAAACCAGTAGCTACACCATTTGCACATTCGCGTGCACACACATATATTGAAAATCTCTCCCCCATAATTTCTTATACACTCTGTGGTGGGAAAAATGCTGACTGCTGTAAATGAAAACATTTACTCCATTTTTGGAAAAATCGCCTAATGCTTAGTCTGAAAAGACTGCGTAGTGCTTAACTACTGAACCTGTTATTATAGTAGGAGCAAACAAACATGTAGGTGTGTAAGTCTGTGTGTGAGAGTGCCATATGTTCCCATAGTAGAACCTTATTTATTTAATCTAATCTAGATACATCAGCTGTCTTATAATACATGAACGTTTTACATCACATTTGACAACAGCATTAAGGTAGCTGTAGTAGCAACTGAGAAGCTACTGCTACAATACTGATTGGATAAAATTTGCATTATGTTTACCTTAACAGCGGATAACGAAAAACAGCTAAGATTTAGTACAGTGAAATACAAATAATCTGGTATATGGCTGAAAGAAGATGATACTTATATAATTTTATGCTTAATCATTAACAACAATTTAAATTGTAAAGTCCACATACATAATCTCTTTAAAGAAGGCTATGCTGTGTATTATTTTACAAGTCCGGTAGCTGGCTGTTTGCACAGGGGTACAGACCCCCTAACTGTAATGTGACATACCTGCAACCCAGGTTTGAGTAGCTGGCCTGGAGGGGGAGATCAGAATGAGGTAGCCCATCTCACGGGAAGTGGATGCAAAAGAACTCTCGCAGTAAGATTGTCTTCTAGCAGGAGTTTGGGAAGAGACTTCCAGAATTATGGCACTGCAGGACAGCACGGAGCAGCAGTGGTACTGTGGACATAGAAATATTCATTCATGGCTCGCATAAAGAAGCATGTTATGCATTCCAGTGACCTTCTCAAGCTTTTAGCGCAAGAAATCTGGACAAAGTTTGGCATAATGGGGAAACAGAGGCTCAAAAAATAGGGACAGGCTGTAAACATTACTCTTATAAACTTAGAAAGTTGCTAGGATAAAATGACTTGTGTTAGCATGCATTTTCTGAGGAACATGAAGTCTGAAACTCATATGTATGTAATTACGTAGTGATTTTAGTCATCAGTGATTTGCCAGAAAACCATACATTTTTTGAGGAGCAAACCAAAAATTTGGACATTCTGCTAAAATCTGGGCAGTTGAGAGCTATGCTGTAGCAATGTGAGAGACAGAAACGTATAATGCCTTTACCTAAACCTTCTCTGCTGCTGTACAGGATGGACAATTGACAACCAACTTTCCATTGCCTACAAAAAGTATGTCTAATAAGGCATTACTGCATGGAAAGGAGATGTCTCCCTCTAACAAAGTAATGTGGGTGTTGTAGTAGCTGGGATAAGTGGAGCAAAGGAGAAAGAGTAGGTCAGACTGAAAGGGGCATAAGTAGCTGTGGGATTTCTGAGAAAATTTTATAGATTTTTGAGTTTAATTAGGTCAGGAAATGTGTAGCATCTGTTTCACACTGGTTAGTTCACAAAGAAGGACTACTAAAATATTACAAAATGTTTGGTGTGTTGCACAAATCACTTTACCCTCGCCTCAGCTAGGATGCATGCACTTGGCAGGCTACATCCATTTCATCTCCATGTAGTTCAGGTTTGACTGCCAGCTGTGTATCTTACATTGTCCAGACAACAGGATTTGATCTTCCCTCAGGGTGGACAAGCTTTTTTTTTTTTTTTTTTTTTTAAATAGCCTTGTCTTCCTTATTGGCCTTTTCCCCCCTTTAGCTTAAAATTCAG